>NC_026000.2:23806921-24025128 GCF_000442705.2 Elaeis guineensis
GATACGAAGATTCTCTCTCACTTTCTCTCTCTACTTTCTCTCTCATGATTGACTTTCTCTCTCTAAGAAGGACTATGAATCTTGTACCGAGTCATGCCTTCATCTTTTAGGGGCTCATATTGACTTTAACAAGATGATCCAAAGTTGCTTTGATATCCGTACTGTATGTCAACCTCATTTGATCATATCAAAGATCTTTCAAATTCATTATTAAAGAACCCTATTGATTGATCTTGATCTTAATTCGATCTGTGCTTCACGATTTCTTGATCAAGTCACTTAAATCTGACCCTCAGATCAGAGATCCTAAATTGCCCTGGTATCTGGATGGTCCGACACATCCGATCAACAGTCCTCTTTCCTTATGATTTAATCTTATTATATTCATGGAATAGAAATTAATGATGATTTGATATTTTAAATAGGATTAGCTGATTCTTCTAACAAGTCTGAAGATCTAAGATGAACGAGGTAAGTGGATCTTATGCTCTTTATTTATTTTTAAATGATCATATTTTTTATGTAAAGAATTGCTATTGATGAAATCATAATTTTTCATAAAATAAGGATCGGCATATGTGATATGAAAAAGCATATTTTATTATGAACATTGATTTCATGAATATGTCTTATGAAAATAGCATGATTATGAAGCATGAATTTCATTGTTTTTCCATCTATGTATTTGTATGCTTTAAGAAAAAGATATAATGATTTCAAAGGCTCTCAGATGGCTATAAATGAATCCCTTCAGGAAGGTCGACATCCGGAGCTAGCATCCACACGAAACATGGCCCTGCCAGCGGGTATAAAGTTGGCATATGAATTAAGAACTCTGTCGATTAAGAAATATGGCCCTGTCACGGGTATAATAGTGACCTTAGCATGAATATTTGTGAGCAATGTTTTGAAACATGACATGAATACATGATGAAAATGATTTACGATTCATGATTGTGAAATATACATGATTTATGCATGCATGATGAATTTATAACTTGTCTTGTTATATGCTCTATGAAATATTTTATTTTGTATTACCTGTTATTTTCTAAATATTGCATTATCATGAAAAACTTATGTTTGATCCGATAAGGAAGCGCAAGTTCTACTTACTGGGCTAGTGTAGCTCATATTCTTTTTGTTTTCTTTTTGTTTGAACAGAGAAATAAGATTAGGATCGGTAAAAAGAATCCAAGCTTGAAGATCGGCATAGCAAGCTGAAAAATTTGGCAACAGAAGTTTAATTTATTTTATAATCATGGATTTGTAGTTATTTATGAATGTTGAAATTCGGATTAGTACTTGCTTTTGGATTTAGATGCTCTGAACCAATATTGGTTCGATTATTTAATGAATAATAGAATTGAATCTTTTTATTTGATAGATTTTAGATGATTATGATGGATTGGCTTCGTGTTATCGTGGGCTCCATCTCTCGGTAGCATGGCCGTGTTATGTTCTGGATTTGGAGCGTGACATTTTATGGTATCAGAGCTTAGGTTATAATCATTAGGGATTATGATATAAATGATTAGGATATGATAGAATAATATCAGAGCTTAGGTTTAAGATCATTGAGATTATAAAGTGATATCAAAACTTTATGTATGATCAACAGGATGTGATCGAGTGGAGTATAATGGATAATATCAAGAGCTTAAGATTATGATCATTAAGGACGTGATAGAATGATATAAAGTTTAGGTTATGATCACTAGAGAATATGACTTAAGTGGTATTTGAACTTAAGGTTATCATTATTCCGGATTGTGACTTTAGTGATATTTGAACTTGAGGCTAAGATCATGAGGAACATGATAGATATTAAAAAAAAAGAAGGATTCAATAATTTGATTTCGAATCAATAGGTATTATAAAATTTATGCATAAGTGGCATATGATGTCTATAATAGAATTGACGAGTTATATCTTAGATTTCAATTAGCAAGGTTGACCTGAGTACAAGAAGTGTTGACCCTAAAATGAAGTGGGAGGTATTGATATATTATGTTTGGTATATTTGATGACATTAAAATGCTAAACCTATATGGATAAAGGACATGATAACTTTGCTGATTTTGATGTTAATTTCTTTGCAAAGACAAGTTGGTTTAGAAGTTGTCAAATGATTGTAAGGTAAATCGAAGGTTAACTCAAATTAATTCTAGACATATTGGATTCTTGAGTGGTGAAGTTTATGTAATAAGTTCAAACATAGAAGGTGGATGAAGATTTAATTTTGATGTGCTATACCTAAGAGATAGTAATAACAAAGAAATCTTAAATTTTATCCTAAATTGTATATAAAATCTGAAAGTTGGATCTATCTTTGATTGATTTAATATACAAAGATATTTTTATTTTTAATAAACTTAGATAATTTGGTAAATTAAGATTAGAGTGCGCAGCAAAAGCATGATGGTCTGAATTGATTAAAAATATTAATCCTTTAAATCAAAAGATATTATGAAATACGTTAGTTGTAAATAAGGAAGGATTTTACTGATAATAAAAGAATGCTAAAGAGAAAATCTATTTGATCAAAGAAAGACTCAAAGCAGCACAGGATAGACAGAAGAGTTGGGCAGATAGAGAAAGAAGAGAATTGGAATTTCACTTCGGTGATCATATTTTTCTAAAAGTATCACCTGCAAAAAGTATCATGAGGTTTAGGAGACATGGCAAGCTGAGTCCGCGATATATTAGATCTTTTGAAATTTCGAGCTGAGTAGGAGATATTGCTTACGAACTAGCTTTACCAACAGATTTATCCAAAGTGCACAATGTCTTTCATGTTTCACTACTAGAAAGTTTGTACCTGATCCAAATAACGTGATAAAGTATGAGCCATTGCAAGTTCATGAAGACTTGACTTATGAAGAGTTTTTCCTCTGAATTATTGATCAAAAAAAAAAATGCTAAAATGATACATCATTTCATATGTGAAGATTCATTGGAGTAATCATGAAGAGAGAGAGAGGCCACATGGGAGCTTGAAGATGATATGAAGACGAGATATCCACACTTATTTGATAATGAAGGTATGTTAAATTTCGAGGACGAAATTTTTTTAAGGGGGATAGAATGTGATAACCTGGTCCGATGGGCAAAAGCCTACTAAGCCCAAAAAAAAAAAGAAAAAAAAAAGAAAACAGGGAGGAAGACTCCCGATCGGAGTCTTCCCCTTCTCCGATTCCGATCAGGAATCGAAGTCCTAGGGCCATTAGAAGACCCTAGGACGAGCTCTATAAGAACCCCCCTCCTCTCCTCTAAGAGTAGACCCATCAATCACCGACGATTGCCGGAGTTCTTCTCCGATTTTTTCGATTGAAGCCGCGGCCCCTCGACTCGTGCTCGCCGCGATTTCACGCCGGTGGGGGTCATCGGAGGCCGTGGTAAGTCCTTCCTCCTCTTCCTCTCTTCTCTCCCTTCTTTCCCATGCCTGTGGACACGACCGCCGGCGACAGGAGCCATCGGATTTCGTCGGAGAAGAAAGCCCTGTTCTTCTCTTCCTTTTTTGATTTTTTATGGCACCGACGGTCACCGCCGACCGCCGGTTTCGGCCTCCGAGCACGGGAGGGTCGCCCCTTGCCGCCGGCCACCGCCGGGCAGGGAATGGCTGTGATCGGCCGGTCAAGGCACGAGGACCTCTAGGTCCCCTGTTTCGGCCAAAGAAGGCCACGGGAAAAAGAAAAGAAAAGAAAAAAAAAAGAAAAGAAGAAGGAAAAGAAAAGAAAAAGAAAGAAAAAAAAAGAAAAAGGAAAAAAAGAAAAAAAGAAAAAGAAAAAAATATATATATATATAATAATGATAATAATAATAATAATAATAAAGAGAGAGAAAAAAAAGAAAAAGAAAAAGAAAAAAAAAAAAATATAATAATAATAATAAAAAATACATGTGAGAGAAAGTTTCTCTCATCTCTCTTCTTAAGTCTTTCTCTCTCTAGAATTGGACTTTCTCCCTCTACCTTCTCTCTACATTTTCTCTCTAGATTTTCTTCCTATTTTCTCTCTCTAGACCTTTTATCTCTTTTTATGGATTTTGTCTCTCTCGAGTCATTCTCTCTCTCTGATTGCATCACAGATTCTAGGATAAACTTGAGATAAAAATATGATGATCTGAGACTGCTTCGAAATTCGTGCAGTAGATTGGATCCCGATCCGATCCATATTCGAAATTGATAATATCGACCATGGTTAATTCATATTAAATCTTCCTGATATAACCTCTGATGATCTCAATCATGATTGCCACTTTTGAAGGATACAAGATTCTCTCTCACTTTCTCTCTCTACTTTCTCTCTCATGATTTATTTTCTCTCTCTAAGAAGGACTATGAATCTTGTACCGAGTCATGCCTTCATCTTTTAGGGGCTCATATTGACTTTAACAAGATGATCCAAAGTTGCTTTGATATCCGTGCTGTATGTCAACCTCATTTGATCATATCAAGGATCTTTCAAATTCATTATTAAAGAACCCTATTGATTGATCTTGACCTTAATTCGATCTGTGCTTCACGATTTCTTGATCAAGTCACTTAAATCTGACCCTCAGATCAGAGATCCTGAATTGCCCTGGTATCTGGATGGTCCGACACATCCGGTCAATAGTCCTCTTTTCTTATGATTTAATCTTATTATATTCATGGAATAGAAATTGATGATGATTTGATATTTTAAATAGGATTAGCTGATTCTTCTAACGAAGTCTGAAGATCTAAGATGAACGAGGTAAGTGGATCTTATGCTCTTATTTATTTTTAAATGATCATGTTTTTTATGTAAAGAATTGCTATTGATGAAATCATAATTTTTCATAAAATAAGGATCGGCATATGTGATATGAAAAAGCATGTTTTATTATGAGCATTGATTTCATGAATGTCTTATGAAAATAGCATGATTATGAAGCATGAATTTCATTGTTTTTCCATCTATGTATTTGTATGCTTTAAGAAAAAGATATAATGATTTCAAAGGCTCTCAGATGGCTATGAATGAATTCCTTCGGGAAGGTCGACATCCGGAGCTAGCATCCACATGAAACATGGCCCTGCCAGCGGGTATAAAGTTGGCACATGAATTAAGAACTCTGTCGATTAAGAAACATGGCCCTGTCATGGGTATAATAGTGACCTTAGCATGAATATTTGTGAGCAATGTTTTGAAACATGAAATGAATACATGATGAAAATATTTACGATTCATGATTGTGAAATATACATGATTTATGCATGCATGATGAATTTATAACTTGTCTTGTTATATGCTCTATGAAATGCTTTATTTTGTATTACCTGTTATTTTCTAAATATTGCATTATCATGAAAAATTATGTTTGATCCGATAAGGAAGCATAAGTTCTACTTACTGGGCTAGTGTAGCTCATATTCTTTTTGTTTTTTTTTTGTTTGAACAGAGAAATAAGGTTAGGATCGGCAAAAGGAATCCAAGCTTGAAGATCGGCATAGCAAGCTGAAAAATTTGGCAACAGAAGTTTAATTTATTTTATAATCATGGATTTGTAGTTATTTATGAATGTTGAAATTCGGATTAGTACTTGCTTTTGGATTTAGATGCTCTGAACCAATATTGGTTCGATTATTTAATGAATAATAGAATTGAATCTTTTTATTTGACGGATTTTAGATGATTATGATGGATTGGCTTCGTGTTATCGTGGGCTCCATCCCTCGGTAGCATGGCCGTGTTATGTCCGGATTTGGGGCGTGACAAATTCTTTCCATCTCGTTAATATAACATACAATAGAAAAAAATTAAATTAAAAATTTTTGCCTGTATACCCTCCTAAACGTCAAAATTTGCATGAATACCCTTTCACAATAATATTTATTTGTATACCCTCGTAAATTGCTAATTGCATATATACCCTTATATATATATATATATTTTTGCATATATACCCATAAGGGTATTTCAGTTATTTAAATTTTAAACCGTTAATTTTTTAATGGCGTTAGATGACATAGGTATATATACAAAAAATAAAAAAAAGAAGGGTATACATGCAAATCAAGTATTTTATAAGGATATACATGCAAATATTAATTTTGAAAGGGTATCCATGCAAATTTGGATGTTTAGAAGGGTATACATGCAAAAATCCCTTTTTGTTTTTAGGCATTGTTGGTGGTGTAAATCATGATCAATAGTGTTGATCTTTGATTTGGATGCTCCAATATTTTTTTTGAAATCGAGAGGAGTAAATACCCTTTTCTATTAAGAAGAGCATTGTCTATATAAACAAGCACATGCACACACACATATCTATAAATATGTATGTATGTATGTGTGTGTGTTTGCATGTATGTATTATGTATGCATATATCCATGTGCATGCATATATGAATGTGTATTTGTACATAAATACATATAGTAAAAGAAGAAAGCTAGAATACCATCGTAAATAATAAATCACATATTTTGATGGCCTCTATTCTATGTATCACATCGACACAAAAATGGACAGTTTTCATTTGCCCTAAAATATATCATATTGAGAATTCTCCTTTTTGATCATGGTCTACACGTATTAAAACATGTTGAAAATTAACAGGTTTTAATATTTGGATGATTAGTGAAATATGATCTCATTACCATTTGAACTATTCGTTTTTGCTCACTTGAGTTTTTAGGTTAGAGACCATCAAAACACATGATTTTTGATTTTTAGTCATTTTTGATGGTATAAATCTGGTCAATGGAGTTGATCTTCAATTTGGATGCTCCATTGTTATTTTGGAAATTGAGAGGAGTAAATATCTCTTGCCTTATGAAGTGCATATTCCATATAAAAATGCAAGCACACTCGCCCACTATATATGGACAATTGCAATAGTTAATGAGCTAAATTACATTATAGTCCTTGTAATCAGAGAACCCAGACTGCTGGTCTTGATCTACACATGTTAGAACATGCAAATCAAAATTCAGTTGATTTAGGTGCTTTGAAATTATAATTCAAATCAAAATATGGTATCATACTTTTGAAATTGTCCATCTTGTGTTCTCTTGATGCATAAGTATGAGGCCTCCAAAACACTTGATTTCTAGTTTCTAGGCATTTATATGTTTTCAAATCATCATTGATGGCATGGCTTTTCATATCTACACAAATAAATATGGGAACACATACAAAGCTACATATATAAGCACTATGCTAAGACACCAGTAGCTACCAGTCCATTTTATTTCATTAACCAAAAAATTCCATTTTGTTTCGTAAAACCATTTTAACTTTGAAAAATTGAAGAACATTCAACCATCAATTTATTTTTCTATCGTACATGACTAGGCTAAGCACTACATCAACAAGTTCTTGGGTGGATGTGCTTAATATGTCACATGAAAACATATTTTACTATGATCTATTGATTCAGTCATTTAGATTGATGATTGAACTAATTCAAGTATGCTTGAAGAGTTGAAGGCATTTGAAATTCGATGTTTACTGTTTTAAGACACACTAGGTTAGTAGGTTTATCTAGCTCATAGTTTTAAAGTCATAAATTTGGTCTTGACTCGAAGTCACTTCAACTGCCTTCTTAGAAATTCAATAAGAGTGGCATGCTTGTTTTGATACCAAAAGGGGCTTGTAGAAGAAAGTCTTATTGTTGCGAACCAATTCAAATTTCATTCTTTTTTTTTTTTTTTTTGCTTGGAATTTGTAGGAAACACACCAACAATTTTGTTCCTACTTAATTTGATGATTTGCACTTTTCATCTTTTTTATGCCACATTGTCAACACATAGAGCATTTTTTGTGGGTCTGTGTGCTTGGAATGGGATTGTTTCCCAAGCGGTTGGGCTGGTTCCCACTATCTGGTAGTTTCTATGTAAGGAAATTTAAGCATTTTAAGTGATGTCAGATTCCTGTAAAAGAGTTAAAACAATACCTATAGAATGGGTTGGGTATCATTTTGTGCAGCTAAGCATAGGGAATAGAAGAATAGCATTCTTTTTAGAATAATTCAATTCTGTTGCTACTGATACCTGTTTGTGCTGTTTGTGCCCCTTCTCACATCTCCTCCCTTCCACACCCTCTCTTCTTCTTGCTACAATTTCTTTCAAATGATGTCAATGACAAAGTTGCTACCAATCAGCTCTAACATCAAGCTCTCTCTCTCTCTCTCTCTCTCTCTCTCTCTATCTATTTATCTATCTATCTATATCTATCTATCTATCAATCTATCTATCTCTTTCCCCTCCCCTACACACACACAGTCACACACTACATATAGCAAAAAAAAGGCAGCCACGATTGAGGGTTTCATGCTTCTCATTTTAGAAGTTCTATTATGTCTTAGACTTTACTCCTATCATGTACCCTGTTGTGCTATCTTTGTTTTGTCAGGTTTTGCTCCATGGAGGTGGTGCAGGAGGCCTCCTTTGCTTCTATCATCTAGTTGGAAAAAAATGTCGTCTTTCTTAAAAATATTAAAGTTTCTTTCCCTTAGTTTTGGCATATGTGGTCTTACATTATTGGTTTTCTCTTATTAGTATTGGATCTGGAATCCTGGATTTTGGTTTCCATTATGCTTCTTATACTTATTTTGGTTTGCCTTTCTTTTTCCTTTGTTTTTGTTCTGTTTCCATATCTTACTTATATAAAAGGAATCTAGTTTCAATTTGAATTCTAATATTAGAATATGGAAGCGAATGATGAGATATCCTTCTAGCTCAAAGATTTCAAAATATTCATTTAGGGGGAAAAGTGGAAGTTGGCTACTAACTTCAATTTAGCCTTCTGTTTGGCATTTTTAACATTTACCGCCTCAAAGCAAAAAATAGTCAATAAGATTCTAGGATAAGAATGCATTTTTATTTTTTGATTTGATCAACATAAAGCAATGATAAACAGCTGAATGCTTGAATTAGTCATTGGGTCCTTTATGTCTTAAGTTTTCTAGGTTCTACCATTTTCACGGTCAATGGAACAACATTTTCAAATCTCTAATTTGTAAAATGGTAAGACTATTCCTGACTTATCATCCTATTGTCTCTAATCAAGAGGTTGTTAAAAGCTTCTATGTTCATTAAATTCTAAGTTCTAACCATGTTTTGGCCTGTTCCGGAGCTTGTTCGTGTGGCAAATGGTGATTACAATGAAAACAGCAGCAAAATATGTAGTTCAATAATATATAAAAGGGATAAATCATAAACATATGTTCCTGCAAATATGGCTTATTGCATGCACATTTACCCTTTAAAAATCACTATTTGTGTACATCCCCTCTTTTTTATGGATAGCATTAACTAGTGTTTGTTTTAAGTGTAAAAGAACAATATTATTCTTTTGCATTAATATTTGTTAAAAATTTCAACCTTTAATTTTTAGTGCAATAGCTGTATTTTCACATATCCAAAATGGTAATATGGTCATTTTGTATTTAAAACAGCTGCTATGTGACACTGTCAGCCAAAAACTTAACTGGAGGTGCAACACTGCAAAAACAGGGTAAACTAAGGGGTATATACGCAAATATACATGCAGATAGTGATTTTTGAAGGATAAACATGCATGAAGCCACTATTTGCAAGGCTATGTATAAAAAGGGGTAACCAGATTGTGTCGATTTGCTAGAATATACCGATCATGATAACCAAACCAAACTTAATTTAAGCTTCTTCAAAGATTATGAATAGGCAATCCACAGGAAGCCTAAATATGAGTATTTTTTCCCATTTGAAACCCCTGCCTCACCCAATTCTACGCCTTCCCTCTGAGCGTCCTCTACCACGAAACCAAAACTCATAATGCCCTTATGTAGAGAAGCCCAAAAAAGAGAGAAAAGCCAATCCTCTCCCAGTATAAATTTATGATATTCATAATGTCCATCATTTAAGAAAAGCTTAATTGGAAATGAGTTTCATTTGGACATGAGAAAAGTTTGAGTTTTTTGTTGCATCTTAGAGGACCTGACATGCCATGGCTGGGATATCTAATGCCATGGACACAGTTGGGCTAGCAGGTCGCACATCTTGACCCCAAAAAAATGTTGTCCTGAGTCTCACCCAAAAAGGAAAGAAAAGAAAAGGAAAATAGAAAAACCCTGAGCCTATAGCCAATGAAGAAGAAAAGGGGAAAAACCTGAACCAAAGAAATGAGAGAGAAGAGGAAAGAAGGTATCAGGATTTTGGAGGCAGACCTTGCTCTTCATCATGCACCATCTGCAAACAATCTTGTTATTATTTCTCTTCCTCTCTCTCTCCAATTTGTATGTCCTTAATCTGAATGGAACGAGGGATGGGGCTGTTCAAGCACTGCTGGCCAAATTAGGGTGTAAACCCTAGAGACTGAATCTCATTGGATTCTGTTCTGGGTCAGTTCTTATTCTAATAAAGCAACTGACTTTTTTCTGTAAATTCTTCCTATTATGCCCTTTGCAGGGCTGGTACTTGGCCAGTTGTCTGCTACTCATGGTGGAACATTGGCTGGTTTCTCCTGTTTTACCCAAATATCAAGTTTGTCCCCAACTTACTATAATTTTGTACATGATTCATAAATCTAAGATCCATTTCATATGAAGCTCTAGCTTTGAACTTTTGTTAGATACTTAGATTCTAATTAGTATATAACCAGTAATCATTAATACCACATGTATTAATACAATATACATTCATATACGTACATGCATGCATGCATATATATAAATACTTCATATGTATGTATGTATGTATGTCTGGATGTATGCATATATGATGGTATTAATATATATAGCATTAACAATTCATAATGATATTGAACTAGCATGTCACTGTTATGGCTAGCTTCTCCTATTTCACCCAAGTATCAAGTTTTTCCCCCATCTAAATATAAATTTATAAACAATTCATAAATTTAAGATCCAATTCATTGAAGCTCTAGCCTTCACCTTTTGTTCGATGCTTAAATTCTAATTATTATGTAACCATTAATACTATATACATCAATACCATATATGTGCATATACATACTGCATGTGCATGTGTATGCATGTATATGGTATTAATGTATATAGTATTAACATTTGTATATGCATGTATCTGGACACTCGACAGCCATGTCCCCTGTGTCCAGGTGACACTACTGGACACTCAACAGCCATGTTCCCATGTCCAGGTAACACTGCTGGAAATGAATTATATTGAGGGATAAAAACTTTTCAATTTAATAAAGAACGGAGATGTATGTCCTGGTGCATGCTTGCAGGCAGGTTAGCAAGCTTGAGTATGTGAAGTGTTTGCATAGTTTAAGCCTAATAACATATATGGGTTGGTATTTTTCATTAGATTTTGCTTAATTCATATTACCATTTCTTAGAATTATGTGTTTTCCCAGTGATTTGTGAGGTTAATTATGAACAATATATTACTGAAAACAAATAACACCATGATTAGTGTCACACTTTTGGCTAATTGTCTAAACTCGTCGCGGACCTAAATGATCCTAGAGCTTTTTACAGGAAATGGTAGATTTTTGATGCGTTACATTTTATGGACACAACTGTCCGGGCATCTGAAGTTAATGTTAGAATAATATTAGGAGCTGAACTTTTTTGGTTTTGGTCCTGGTCTCCTGGGTTCCTCTGAATGGCTTCAAAGTGTGTTTCCTTATTTCTTCATATCCTTGGAATTTTATAATGGTTGTTTAATTTGTTGTTCCTTGTTCTGCAACTTCAGATTCATGCAGTTGCGCTGCTCTATAATTATTACCACCGGAAGCAGTTTCCACAACTTGAGTTTCTTGCTTTCGAGTCTTTCTGCAAAGCTGCTTCTATAGCTAAACCAACTTTGATGGCATACTTAAAATATATGCATAAATATGAGGATGGATCAGGAGATCTCGACAAACAGCTGTCAATCACAGAAAAAAAGATCATGGATGCCTGTAATATTTCTGAGGCATTAGATGCATCAAATAATACTCCAAACATGGAGGGTTGGCCAATTTCCAAAGTTGCTGTTTTTCTAATCAATCATACGAAAGAAATATGTTTGCTTCAGTTTGGATCCTTAACTCAAGGTGTCTGGTCATTGCTGGAACAAGAACTTGAAGAACCTATTGATAATCAGGTAGATGGCACCCAAATGAACAAGAATGCATCAAAAAACAAAAGGATTGCATGTGGGTGTTCGCATGGATCTTCCGAAAATGATTATGTGCTTCAGCAACTTGCATTTTCTATCCTGGAGCAAAAAGCAGGTGATGTTAGCTTCACCTGCCACCACCTATATCCCTTGTGTTTATTGTGTTTAGTTGTGCCTAAGAGTTAAAAATCTCACTTCCTCTTATTCAATCCTCTTATAATTTAGCTTGAGAAGTTCATGACTCATTAAATGATAGTGGGTAACCACTAGAATACAAATAATGAAAAGAGTGGGCTGCATATTTCCTACAATATTTATTTCGTATTGTCTAAAGAAACAAGAAAAGAAAACGGCCTGAGAGCTCTTGTAGATCATGGTTCAAATGAAGCTTCATGGTGATAGATTGGTGCCTGACTTTGTTTTATTGGAGTTGTTTCCACTGTGCTTTTAATGACTGTATAATTTGGATTTTAGAGGGGTTTATTTTTAGATACAATTGATGTCAATTTTTCTTACTCTCAATTTTTTCTATATCTTTTTAGTCTCTTTGACAATAGCTTTTTAATTAGGATTGACATTGGCCATACAATTAGAATATCATGCCCTCCAAGCTTTAGCCAAAGCTCATCAAACCGGTATCGAAGGAGGTATCAGCTGGCAAATGGTTCAGTACGGTATGGGTTTGTATTTTGCGGTTCTAGGGCATATTGACATGGGGAGAGCTGAAGAGGGAGTGGTAGAGGGAGAAAAGGAGAGAGGAAGAGACAGAAAGGAAGGGTGAGGGAAACCCTAACCCTAACCCAACCCAGAGAGAGAAAAAGAGAGAGGGAGGGAGGGAGGGAGGGAGAAGGCAAGGGAAACCCTAACCCTAGTCTGACCCCAAGAGAGAGGGAGGGGGTGGAGGGACTTACTATAACACGGGCGTGGGGGCGGGGGGGGGGGACCATCATGAGTAGCGAGATGGGGGGTGTTTATGAGCATTGTTGGGGGTTGGGGGTGGGAATCAAGTCACGAGCAAGGCCCATGGTGGTTTAATAGCATGAGAGGGGTTTATTTAATTGAACCGATTTAATAGCTAGGACTGTGCCAGTCTCCAACCATTCTGGTTCGGTACACCCCAAACTGGTCAGTTCGGCATATGCCCCAAACCAGCCAGTTTGGTGTGATCCAACAAACCTTGCCTCTAGCATTAAGTGGCTATAGGTTTTAACTATTCCATAAAAGTGCATGACGTGAGATAAATGTTGCTTTTGTTGAATAATTGTAGCTAGATTCTTATGGTAATGTGAATAATAAGGTTGGTGGATTTCTTTTTATTTTGTATTAGATTGATTAAATAATAAAATGCATTTTTCCATAGGCAGTATCCCCAGACACATGTAAGTCATGTATATGCTGTAATGGGATTGTTATACCCTTCGAGTGGAGGAATATATGAGGAACATAATAACAGAAAAAACTGGCCTAACTATAATAGTTTGCATGAAGTGGTAAAAAAGTCAACAAACCGCATCTGTTTTTGTTGACTTGGTTGAAACATGCTTCTATTGACCGATTCTCATTTCATTCTTTTTTCTTATATTACTGACAGGCCTTCATTAAGTTAATAAAATCACAAGAACTTTCTTGTTGGAAACACCTTATTGATATGTGCTACATTACTTACCAGATTACACAACCATTTTTCATCCTTTTTTTGGGCATGCTTAAGATATCTTTTATAGTCTTGTTATATTACTTTTATTTCTTTAACATCCTATTAAAATTTAAGAATTGCATTATATGTATTTTATGCTCTATGCTTAATAGCTTTGCTAGAACATGTTAAATATTGCGAAAGAATATACAATTTTACATGCTTTAAGTTTCTATTGATGTGTCTTTTCAAGTCAACAGCAAACTGTCCTGATAGTGCAAATCATGATACACTAAAGATTGTTGTCCTTGATTCTTTTTGATATGTAATCTATATTCAGGGCCAGGTTGTTTTACTTTGCTAATTATGTGGTGCACTAGAGATTCAGCCTCTTATATGGCAAGTAGCTACAGTTTTGTTTTATTCTTGCTTCTATTTTGTAATCTGAAAAAAGGGTTGATAGTTGATACATTATGGAACAGGTATTAATCATTCAAATTGTTGTATTCTGGAACATCATTTGGCGTATTCATTAAGTCAGGAGAAGACAACTACTAGGTTGTATATAGTGAAGTACACAAAAACAGTTAGTGAGGAACTCAGGGAAATTAATGTCAAGGATGTCATTAGCAGGTTTGTTATCCTTGTGAGTAAAGACTATTTTGGCTGTCTGTAGTTTCATCATCTGGTGGACTTTTGCATTTAGCATTTGGTACTTAAAATTGGGTATCTTGACACAGGCAATTTGCATGTGCACATTGAAATTAGTAGACTTGCTATTCATGCATGATATTAGAGTAACTGTTACACATGCACAAGCATCTGAGTTGGACTGCTAGTAAGCTCCTTCTGCTATTTTTTTTTTTTTAGTTTGAGAGGCCCTTTAGTCAGGCTGGCTTTCGCTCCTGAAGTAACACCTGTTGTTGAGCACTATAATATCTTGCCATATGTTGACATTTTATCTGATTGGCTGAACAGGTAATGTCTAATTATTTATAATTTCAATGCTACCATTTGGAATCTAGGCTATTAAGGAAGCATGGAATTGCCATGCTGCAACCACTTTTCTCCCAAATGATCAATTGCATTTCTCAGGGAAGCACTTCATGATGGTTCGCTGCAGTTGCCAATGCTGCAGGCAGATGTAAACAAGAAATGCCCATTGTTGTCAGACAGAGTATCCATTGTGGAAGATCCTAAAACTGACGATAAATCAGATTGGGGTGAGCAAACAGTGGACAAGATGAGCCACACTAAAAATGAAACTATAACAAAGAACAAAAATAGTGCATCTTCTAGGAGTGGGTCAATACAAGCTGCTTGTAGACCAAAAGCCAATGCTCACATGTTGTCCATGGAACCAGACAAATCACCCAAAGTGGAAGATGAGGTGGTCAGTGATAGATGTTTTCAGAATGAACAAACTGTGGATGTGTTGAGTCACAAGAGCAGGATAAGGAAGGCAGTTACAAACAGCGTAGCAACTGATGGACCAAATATGAGTGGGTCATTCACAGTTGTGTGTAGACCTCACAGCGAGGCTGTTAATTCATCCTTGAATCAGAATCAGCAACCACTGGTTAATAAGGAGGATGTGTGGAGGGAAAACGACATTTTATATAGTCTTACCATTAAGAGGAAAAGGAATAATATTCAGGATACTGCAGATGTCACTCTGCAAGGTTGTAATGAGAAGGTATGCTATATAGTCTATCCTGTTAAGTGTTAACATTTCTTCATTTGGAAAATCTGCTCATTTTCATAGTCATCTATTTTATATCCTGCACTATTATCTCAATCCATGTGTACATCTAGATTCCAGTTTACCATGTGCTCACCTTGTCCTGGATCAATTTTGTATCGGTAGGACTTTTGTGATTTCTCAGTTTTTAGCAAACACATTTGTTAGAACCCATGACCCAAACTAATGGATTAAAGCTTATTTTCTAGGCAAACGTATCATTTTGAGTGCTAAATCACATACTTACAGACAAGGTTTCAAGAACCGATATGGAAACCCATACCGATTCCTGATCGGTACGCTGTGGTGTACCGGTTTCATATCGATACGCCACAAGAAGTTTTTTTTTTAAGCTGATTTTGATTTCAAATAAATTTTTTATTAATTTTAAATTACTTTATATCCAAATTAATGTTATTTATGTTATATAACAATTCTATCATCCAAAAAAAATAAAAAAAATCTAAAACAATACATTAAATATACTTAAAGTACAAATTATAAAGAATAATATACTAACATCAAGATCTCTATGATCTAATATCTCGTCGAGTGTCTGTGACGCTCGTAGATATTTGAACCATCTGCATACTCCGGAGGAACATCAACCTATTCGTCTAACCAAGTAGTATCGTACTCTTGAATATTCATCCTATAAGGTATTCTCTCTAGATTGTAAGACATCTTAGATCTCTCGCTCAAACTCTAACTCTGAAAGATATCCTCGGGATGATGGCATGGTTGTGGAGGGGTTCATTCAAATATGCTAGCAGCAAAATTCGATTCATAAGATGCTCCGGACTACATAAAATAGTAGTCACTGGAAGTCGATGTCTCAAATACACCATATCCATATGGATCATAAGCTACCTGCGGGTGAGAGAATCCATAATATGAGGATGATCCAGATATATCCGTGGATTTTACTCCACGTGCAAGGTCATCTACAGCTATATCATATGCTGGACGACCTCTGCGAGGCCATTGCCTATATGAAATTGTCTCCTCATAAGGTCTATCAGCTCGTGCACTGTGGTCTTTATTTTGTGTGGCATGTATAAATTGAGATTCATCGGTAAAGCGAATACCATCCTACGGCTGCATCTCATGAATAGTAGTCTCGTATCCTCCAGTCCCTCCCTGATTATCAGATCCATGACTGCTATCATCATTCTCGTTGCCGCTGGTCTCCTAATCTGAGTCAACTGACTCCTGCACTCTCGAGGCTGCTACAACTATCTTTTCTTTTTTTGTCTTTTCGAGCTCCCTTGGTGCCCCTCTATGACCGACTTTGCTGTATCTGGAAGGATGGATGTCTTCTTCTTGCTTGAGATGACCGGTCTCATCTCAATATTTCTCACTCAAACATCTGGAAGGATGTCTCGAACATGGAGTCACGTGATGAATGACTCCCTTGTGATCCCTCAGGCTATGGCTGATCAGTTAGAATCCTATGTGAAATATTTGTATCTGCCCACTGTCCTGGATCCACTCTGATGCCTTTAGCTACCACACTGGCTAGTCGTGGAGGAGATCCCGGCTCATCAAGTTTTGACTCCTGCTACTGGCCTGTAAGCCATCCAATCATTGGATCCTTATCATTAATGACATAATCATCTATCGTTAAATCCATATACTTCAGCTGTACTTCATCCTGGATGCATTTTAGGCTCAATCTCAAATTATAATGCACACATACAAGATCATTGAAGCGTTTGTGTCAGACGGTTTCTCTGTTTGCTATAGATAAGGACGAAAGTTGATCAATTGCGCTCACACCCACTAGATGATACTATTTGGAAAAGAATGCAGATGGCTATACTTTTCAAATTTTGTGTGAACTATCCAAAATAAATCCACCATTCAGCTGCAAGAATATTAAACAAAATTACGTATTAGATTTCATGATATTAGTAGGCATGTAATGTTAATAAAGTCCTCAGTATTGATATGTGGTTTTTCTGGATTCATCTTTTCTTTGCTTATGATAGCCAATGAGACTCCAAAGCTGTATGTTCTCTCTCTAAACTATTTTGTCTGTGAAAATATATTTATTTTGTTAATGAATATATTATTAATTATAGACCGAACCGAATTAAGTTAAATGCTCACACCTTAATTGATCTAACATACCTCTTGTAGACATATAGATGCGATTTTTGGATCAAGCACCATCTTATATATCACATTACAGAGAGCAGCGAGAAGCTCATTATCCATATCTATCCCAGATATGATGTACTGGAACCTCGGATTCAAATAGTAAGCTAAAAATAAATTCTACAAATGATTAAATAGACTTATACAAGTATAAAAAAAGAAAAATTTTTAAATGATTCTTAAATTCGTGCTTCCTGGCTAGATGCAAATTCTTACCCATCTGATAGTCCCAGCGGCGCTCAATGATATTGATGTATTTCTGGACATGTTTTAGATCTATCTCACTAATTTATTTTTTTATCCTCTCCATCATTGATACAAGAAGTCCATCTGGAGGTATCTTTCACTATCGACAGTGTGAAGTACCTCATATAATGGCTTGATAATCTTCACTATCTTATCAGCTCGTTGCCAGATGACTGACTGGTCACTAAGTTCTCCACATGACTTTCCTCAGTGCCGGTTCTCACATATCTGCTCTCCTGCCACTCGACATTGACAAACATCTGATGAAGGCTGCTTTCTTCTGCAGAAGACTATTAAGTGCTTTGCAGTTTGTTGCAAATCGTGTGACATTCGATCTCAAGATCTCTCCTGCAGTATATTTTTGCATCAATGACAAGACCCATGTATGATCGTAGATAAATCTAATAATAAACTGAGCTGAGTCCGCTGCCTACTGCACTCTACGAAGCTTCCTAATATCCATCAACATGAGGTCAATGCAATGTGCAGCATATGGTGTCTAATAAATATACGATCGCCGCTGCATCAGCAACTCGCCAGCAACTTTGTATTACGGCCAATTATCTGTGATAATCTACACGATATTCTGCTCTCCTACTGAATCAATCACCTTCTTCATCAGTCTAAGGATGTATGCAGCATCGTGCATCCTATCTAAAGCATTAATTGACTCATGAAAAAATATTTTTCTATCATAATATGTCAAAAAATTGATGATAATCCATCTAGTAGGATCGATCCAACCATCACACATCACCATCAGTCTATATATGGGTCATTTATTCTTGTAAGAAAAAATCCATCTTTCCAAATCTTCCTTATTACTGTCAAGAAGCTGGCCATAGATATTCCTAGGTGCTGGAGGATCTACACTGGGACCGGCAGCCTGTATGGTTGAAATGGCAGATCAATAGTAAGCATTGCCTGCTGCATTCGCTGGAATGTGGCTGAAATGAAACCATGATCCAATAGCTTGCCACATATCCTTCTTCTTATCTTTTTTTAATATAGTGTCAATTCTCTACTGTTTTGAATTCTTACCGAAAAAAGTATGTAAATCCAAATCATAAATGGTGGCTCCTGCTGGAATATCTCTGGAGGACCTCCTACTGCCAAAAGCCCCCAGCATCGATGAAATATTATACCTGCCTTTATTAGTTGGCTCTCGGATAGAGATGGTCCTCTTGAACTCGAACTCTCCCTCATCGATCGTAATCGATGATAAAGACGGTCCAAATCGTTTTCTATATCTGGCCATCTCTTCCAATCAGTACTGATCATCCAAACTCGCCTGAATGGCAGCCTCATTCTGTATCTCGTCATCTGGAGTGGAGACCTCTGACTCTCTAGAATGATAGGAAGGTGGCTCTCAAACTCGAAAGTCCATCTCTGCCCTCTTCTGCTTTGCCCTCTCCTTCGCTGCTTTAGAATCAGCGAAGTGCTTCTTCATGAGCTGTTAGACCTCCTGTGGGTATTTTCGACACATGATCATATCGAAATAACCATTAGTCAAATGCTGCTTCAACCTAGTCAGCCCTCCTTCCTTGAACTCTGTGTTGCATCATTTGCATCTCCAATGATGCCGAGCCAAAAGCATCTCGCCATACTCCCAGCCAATGTCACACTCTGACTCCTTACTCATTTCTGCAATTTTAACAAAATACGATAGTTTAATAATTATAAAAAATATTATATTTTTATCATAAAAAAATTTATTTTTAAACTTCAAAAATACTTCTAATTGATATGTTTTATATTTTTAATTTTTCATAATTTTTATTTATATATAAATTTTTAAGTTTTTAATTATAAATTTAAATCTCATAAATTCAAAAAAATATATTACATGCTTTAAATAATACTTCTGAATTAGCTAAAATATATTACTACTTCTACATATTTTTTTAATTGATAAAATATTTTTTATTATTTAAATAATTAAAAATTATTTTTTTAATTTCAAAATTCAAAAAAAAATATTTGAGGTTAGATCCAAGTAGAAACATGTCAAGGATGCTACATATATTTTTTTAAGCCCATCAACATGCATTAGATGCTATTTATTTATTTATTTTATTTGAAATTAAGCCTAGGTATTGTGCATATCATACATCAAAATCTTCACAATCAAATATAAAATTTATACTGAAAGTAGTTTGAATTGTCCTAAATATTTTGATTTTATAGTTTTTTTGAAATTATTTTTTAATAATTTTTATTGTAAAAAATATATATTTTAAAAAAATAATTAACGAAAATTAATGATTTTAGTGCCATCGCGTAGATCATCCAATGATCTACAATATATAATGAAATCATATTAAAATCACAAATTTTGGCATGATTTCTCCTTATTTTTCTATTTCTTATTTTTTTTGACCAAAAAAGATGAAAAATAAAGTATTTATTGACAAAATAATGGATTAACTTACTTCCGATCAAAATATGTCATCTCTTTGAAGTCGTGAAAAATGTTCAAAATTTTTCTCTTTTTTTTTTTGGCTTGGTTTGCGTCTATCGTCAGAGTCCAAGAGCTTCAAGCTACCCCCCCATGTGATTGGTACGGCTCGGTTCGGGCCTGAACCAAGCCAAACCGTCCGATTTCGAACGGTTTGTATCTGAGCCATATCGAACTGACCGGTTCGGTGCGGTTCGGATCATTTTTCGAATTTTAGGCTCGAACCAGACTGATTCCCCGCTGGTTCGGAATGGTACGGGGTGCACAAACCAGTTCGGGCCGATACAGAATACCTTGCTTGCAGACTGCAATATTGCTTTCAACAGCCCATGGATATTATTCATGAGTTGACAAATCTTTGCCACACCTCCTAGAACTGTCATGCGTATCAAATGCTTTTTTTTTTTTTCTATCAGCCTCATACATCAAGCATTTTTTTTTTTTTTAAACTCTGACAGGAAAATATGGCAGATTCAGCTAAGCCATGCACAACAAAAGGCATAGAAGGAGAACTCCTAGGCAAAACAGATACAGGCGATTCTGTTCAATGTGGAAAAGCTACTTTTGATCTTCCACTTGTTCCTTTGCAAATTAATATGGAAAACCAAAATGCATTTCAACTCGTCGCGTCAAAGAAAGATGGTCTGCTACAGGCTTCCTTACGAATTCTTCAGAAAAGACGTGATGATTTGGTATGCACCTTCTCTTTGATATCAAAAAAGAATTCTTGCCTCCATTCTGTAGGAACTTGATTGGCAAAATTAATTTGATGGTCAATTTCAATAATCATTTGCTATTTTGTAGTGTCAGCAACAGCGCCTCCTTGAAGATGAAATTGCTCAATGTGAAATGAACATCCAAACAATTTTAAGTGGTATAAGTTTTTCTATGCCGATCATCTATTTAGTTGTTTTGAGTTTTGACCATTTTTATCTGAAAAGATGCATGTGATGAACACATTGAAATGCTTGCTTGCTTTTATGTCAAAGTACAAAAACTGCCAACCAAGAAAGGGCTCGATGATGGGTTCTTCCATCAGATAACAGTTTTCATATTGTATCATTAATCAAGTCCGTCGTAAACTCTAATTGTCTTGATTTATTTCATATCAAATCGGGGATTTGTTTTACTATATCAGCATAATCTTCATTTATCATAGTGTTAAAAGCATTAAGTGGCAAAATTAAACTAGTAAAAAGCTGCAGTTAGATGGAGCATAACACATTGTGTATTGATCTTACAGAAGGAGAAGAGAACTTGAAGCCAAAAGTTGAATCAATACTAGAAGCATGTAATGCTTTATGCTCGAGTCAAATGCATGTGGGTACATCTTTGTGTTCTAAAGGGGGACAAACTCAAAAAATCACAAGGAAAAGATTGATGGAGGCAGTTCTCAAGTTACAGAGCTCATGTCAGGCAAGTCATATGATGCTTGGATGGCATTCCATATCTTTTTCAATCCGTGTAATTATTGAGGGAACTTTATCTACCTTCTCTGCCTTCAATTTTTAATGCAAGCTAGCTATTCTAATTTTCTCTTTTCCATCTAAATATATGCTAGGGAAGTCAACTTTAGAATCTAGAGAACTGTTTAATATGCAGCAAACAGGGATTCTTTTGTTCATGCACTTCACATTTTTCTTGACATGTAGCAACTTTTTGTCAATACTCAATTCTGAGTTGTCTTTGTTGACAGAGCAGAATTAGAAATTTTACATTGCATGCAAAGATCTTAGATCGATTCTCATTTTTATGTCTATTTCCAAAGAGAACCAAATACAAGTTTTTTTGATGCAGTCAAGACAACTAAATAACTGTGAATAACTAAATGTCATGGATTTACATACCAGCACATTCTTGCCAGCTTGTGAGGTGCTGGGCCAGTAAAGGGCACCTGACATGGGGTCTGTATCACTTGATACCAAGCCAAAAGGGGTTAAGTCTTTTTTTTTCTCTTCTTTGCATTTGAAGTATACTGGCTGAAGACCCTTAAAATGCTTGCTAAATGCTTGAATTCCTTTCCACTATTACAGAAGATTGTAAGCTTATGTGATCTCATCTATTCTGCAGGAATTGGATGACATATGCTGTGAGAACAGCTGGACATTACCAAGATATAGTGTGCTTCCATCCATTTCAGATGGTAGGATCAATACTTCCTTTTTTAATAGATTATCTGCATCAAAGAGTTGACAGTCAGTGTCAAGGGACCTACCATATTAAATTATCTTAAGAGGTCTGTTAGATGGAGAGGCATCACCATATTGGCCAAATTGTTACCAATAATTAGTTATCATATTATTATCTCTCCTGAAATCTGCAATGATTTTCTGAGCACAAAGAAAAACAAGTGATGCTTGCAATTCTCTTAATTGTTGGTATGGGATTGAAGATACCATTGGATTACTCTACACTGATATGCCCAGGTGATGGATACCCTGCACAGCCATTATGTACTGTTGTAACACAATAACATCCATTGTTTTCCCTGTTTAGCCCAGGACCTTTTTTTGGGAGATAAAATAATGGCTGCTATGCTGGTTCTTTTAGCTATTGTAAGAGGAAATAATAGACAAATGGGTAAAACAATGGCATTATTTGATCGTCATTAGTCACAACATAAAATATTATTTTTCTGAACTAAGATGGATATTCAAACAAAAATCAAATCAACACCTCCAAGACTGTTACAGTGGCAATAATAGAATTATGATGGCCCTTTTCTTTCTTTCTTTCAGAGAAAGAGATGGAGACCCATCTGTCCTATAATTACCCACTCTTAAGTACTTGGGACCTTTGGGAATGCACACTCAAGATGTCTTAACTTAGAAATCTTGATTTAAGGTACACCATCTCAGACCCTATACTAGTACCATTTTATTATAGTGTCTATAAGTTCAGTATAGAGGCTGGTTTGGCATATCTAGTGCCAATGCACTTCTGGTACCATATACTGATTTGGTACCAGTATGGTGTAGTATGATCTGTATATATAGGTATCAACCAGTATGGAAAATCTTGCCTGGTTGCTAATACAAAGGCTGACCGTTGGGATATTTTCCAATTCACATGATGGTCCTTATTTAAACTATGGATGACTTTGTTAGTACTTTTGATAGGACAGGTGTGTTAAATCTTATTTAAACATGGTGTCCCTTATTTAAACTGTGGATTACTCTGTTAGTACTTTTAGCTTCTTAAATGATTTCTTTTGTTAGCTAGCTTGCTCCTTAAATCTTATGTTCGGCTGCACCTCAATGAGGTATTGGCAATGCCTCCTACAGGAAGGTTCCAGGCCAGTGTTACAGTTAAAGGGATGGATTTTGAATGCACCGTTGATGGTGATTTGAAGAGCAATCCTTGTGAAGCACGGGACTCTGCAGCTACCAACATGTTAAGCAAACTTCGCATCATGGCAGGCCAAGCACAGTAATTAGTAGGCCAAACAGGTCTCCTACTTGCTTCGTCTTTATCTGTAAACCTCTGCTATCTCAAAGGAGCTACAGAAACGAATTGTTTTTCTGGTGCTGTAGGTAAAATTCTTGCAAAGTGAGGCAGTATTAAAAGAATATTGATTATGGATCATTCATAGAGCTTAACATGTTCGTCCAACATCAGTAACAATCTATGTGACATTTCATGATCAATATCTGTTGTATGCCTGATATCCATGTCATGGTCTAATGCAATGGCCTTGGTTGAGCAAACATGATTCACATTATAGCCTTTGGAGCAAAATTATCCAGCTTGGGTAGTTTTATATATTTGAGTCATGAACCGAGCATGTGGTCTTAAGTGGATAAAGTTGAACAATAAAGTATTTGGGGTGCAAAATCGTGGTGGTTTTGCTGGGCAATAGAATGGTCGAATTTGAGCTATGGTTGGATATGCGAGCACTGATAGAATATTTGATCAACAAAATTCATACCAACATAGTCAGGATAATCAAACTAGGAAAATAAATCAGTACACTTGGAAGGTTTGTGGTATACTCACGATCATGATTGGGGAAAAATGATCTAATTAGTGACAATTAGAGGTTTTAAAGGTACCATGACTTGCTCGTGTCCTGTCTTCCCTCCACCCCCCCCCCCCCCCCCCCCCCCAAACTCCTTCAAAAAATGAGCTTCCTGCTAATTACCAATCTCTTATCTTCCAGCTTGAGTCCACAACAAAATCATCCATCTTTTCCCTCTCTGGGGTCATATGCACCCAGACATGAGCCCTAGCCTGGAATATCAGGGGATTGTAAAATTTATCTGGATGATGATGCAGTAATACGACATTCAAGTGGCTATAAATCAGTACAGAGAAATCACCCAGCATTTTGCTTTTGAGAGAACTGGACATGTGATAAATCCATCAGATTACTCGAGCTTTTTAAGCTAGTGCACGGTCATTGGGCATAACAGATATTATGCATTGATTATTGCTAAAATTACCTCTTCCTTGATCGTTGTACATTTGTTAGCACATTACTAAGTGAACTTTCTGAAATAATTTCTCAACTTTTGCTTTGCACAGCTTCCCAGTTCTTGGAAACATGCTCAACAACATCCAGAGAAAGTTGCAGAATGGTCAAAGCATAACTGGTTAAAGACGGCCATAGACATTTCATTAAAAACTCAACTAGTATTTAACATGAGCTCACTAGCATTGAAGAAAGATTCAGGGGAGAGATGTTTTAGTACATTGGATATCATATATTAATCACTTGCTGGACAGTAATTAACAGGTCAATGTCAAAACTTTATATTGGATGCACGAACAGGAAAATGATTTTGCTATGACAATGTACAAAACTAAAAAAGAAATTTATTTCTGAAACGGTTAAAAATTTTCATCATCCTCAACAAATTTCAACAGATGCCTCACGATTGACAGCTTATGATCCTCCCTACCTTCTTTAGTTTTCACTGCTATCACACTTTTTATTACACGGGTGTAAAGCCTCTCAAGCTGTGGCACACCATAGCCTCTAGTGCGCTCCATAAGAAGCTGCTTCACGGTGTCAATTTGTTCAGAAATTTCTATATTGGTCATTACCACATCTTGGGAGTTCTCAAGAGCCGGAGGGCTGGTAGCCACTACAGATGCCTCTGGAAGTTCATTATTAATAAGGTTTTCTGGTCCTTCCGATGTCCCATTGGTTTCTGGTTCTTCAAATGGTCCTGGTTGAGAGGAACTCAGTTTCAGTGAATCAAGTTCAGCAGCAGCTCTGTCTTCTCGGCCTGAGCCTGAAATCATGTGATGAATACCTTTATAATCTGTATAAGTTCATGTTGTAGAAAGTTTTAGCTGCCTTTAGTTGTCATTCATATACTACCGGGGGGGGAGGGTGGGGGGGGCACTCATTTACGATGCAAAACAAAGACTGCTATGACTAAGCAGAAACCCTTTCATCTGTTCGATAACAAACACGATGAGCATGAATAAAGCAAGCAACAAACTGTATTGCATGTAAATTGTTGCGACACAAAACACAAACATGTGAAATAAACAAAAGAATCATAGGCATTCAAGTTTATTTAGTTTTCACGTACCCATCAAGGCCATATAGGAAGAGAGCTAACATGGGCAATCATCAATCAAACTTGGAAGCAGCCTAGAAGATCACACTTAGGCACCACCAGAAACAATAAAGGATAACAATAGACAACGTGAAGTGCATTGACACCAGAGCACTTAACAAGATTTGCTGTCTCGATATCGGACCCTATGCCCATATTATCCTTTACTGTATTGATACTTGGTTCGGTAAGACATGAGACAACATACCAAATGTCGGTATATGAGATAGTGTAGTAGTTCGAGACCGATATGGTACGGGTGGTACTGCAGAGCACATAACCTTTATCCTAAATTTTAATCTATTTTCTCTTCACCTTTTTCCTAGGTGCAGGAATAATTGTTTATGACTCTAAAGGGTTATACATACATGGTTTGGTTTAGGCATTCGAGTTTATTTAGTTTTCACGTACCCATCAAGGCCATATAGGAGGAGAGCTAACATGGGCAATCATCAATCAAACTTGCAAGCAGCCCAGAAGATCACACTTAGGCGCCAGCAGAAACAACTATGGATAAAAATAGACAACTTGAAGTGCATTGACACCAGAGCACTTAACAAGGTTTACCGTTTCGGTATTAGATTCTATACTGGTATTATCCTATCACTACTACAGAAAGGATATATGGCAGCATTTACTACTGTAGCAGTTTGAAAACTACTGCCATAAAGTCTACAGCAGTGGTTATAAATAACCGCTGCCATAGATTTGACCTATAGTAGCGGTTATTGATAATCGCTGCCATAGGTTACATATAGCAGCGGTTATTGGATAACCGCTGCCATAGTTCAAACCTATGGCAGCAGTTATACATAACCGCTGCCACACATTTGAGATATTACAGTGGTTGATTAACTGCTGCGATAGGTTTGACCTGTAGAAGCAGTTATGCATAATTGCCGCCATAGATTTGACCTGTGGCAGCGGTTATAACTGCTGCCATAGGTTTGACCTGTGGCAGCGATTATGTATAACCACTGCCATAAGTTTGATCTGTAGCAGTGGTCATACGTATATGGCAGTGGTTACCTAACCACTGCTATAGACATATAGCAGCTAGGTGTGGCAATCGGGTCGGGTCGGGACATAAACGGGTCAGGTCAATGCAAGTCGGATTAGAAAATCGTCAATCCAAATCCGACCTGTTTATTAAACGGATCAAAAATTCAAATCTGAACCCGACCTGTTTATTAAATAGGTAATCCGACCCGATCCGTTTAATCCGTTTATTAAATAGGTCAAATTAGGTTAAACAGGTTAAACCGATCAGGTTAAATGAGTCAGAAATAGGTTAAACAGATTTTAAACAGGTTAAACAGATCTTAAATGGGTTAAACATGTTAAACAAGTCGGGTTAAATGGGTCAGAAATAGATTAAACAGGTTAAATGGATTATTTGACTCAACCCGACCTAAATATTAAACGAATTAAATGGGTCAGATATCTAAAACCCAAATCTAATTCAATTATTAAATGGGTTAAACGGATCGATCCGTTTATGATCCGAACCCATTTAGCCTAAATCCAAACCTGTTTATGGTGGGTCGAACACAGATCGGGTTGGCGGATCGGGTCATATTTTGCCAGTCCTAATAGCAGCGATTTTATGCAACCGTTGCTATATAAGCAAAATCTAAATATTTTTCATATTTTTTTTCTGAATATGATATAATTTTAAAATTTAAAGTCCATCTTCACCGTTCATTATCTAAATAATTATCGTTAGAGTATCATCACAAAAAACTACCTCGATCCGATAGCCCTAGGTATGTCGATCAATAAAATTTGATTTCGACGATCACGAACAATCGTATGATGATCTGATAGATAAAGACCATCGATGGATCCGAAAAGTTACAACGATGATCTCGATGACGTTTGTAGTGCACTATCAAAATTTCACTTCAATCGGACATCTTTATCATGATCAATTTAGCACGGAATGATTTGGACCGTTAAATAAAAAATGAGTGATCGAAAAGCCAAACGACGTCCGATTATAAGACGATTTTTTAGATAAATGATCTTTACTACTACTTTGATCGTTTGTACGGTGGTGATCGTAAAATTCAAACCGTGCGCATATGAACAATCCAAAACTGTCTCTTGATACTAATTCTTAAAGTTCTTAAGTAATTATGCTTGTGCTTTTGTAAGATCTGCTTAACGTGAATGGTTCATATAGGCACGGTTTGGATTTTATGATCATCACCGTACAAACAATTAAAATAGTAGCAAAGATCATTTATCTAAAAAGTCGTCTTATAATCGGACGTCGTTTGGCCTTTTGATTACTCATTTTTTATTTAACGATCGAAATCATCCCGTGCTAAATTGACCATGATAATGATTTTCGATCGAAGTAAAATTTTGAGTGTACTACAAACATCACCGAGATCAACGTTGCAAATTTTCAGATCCATCGATGATCTTTATCTATCAGATCATCACGCGGTTATTCGGGACCGTCGAAATCGAATTTTATTGATCGACATAGCTAAGACTATCGGATCGAGACAATCTTTTATGATGACACTAACAATAATCATTTAGATAATAAACGATGAAGATGGACTTTAAATTTTAAAATTATATCATATTCAAAAAAATATGAAAAAAATATATTCTACCTCTATAGCAGCGATTGAGCTGTAACCGTTGTTATAGATTCTATTGTAGTGATTTTTAACACCGTTGCCATAGTCTATAGCAGCGGTTGCCATCAATCATTGCTATACGATCTATTGCAGCAGTTGATAACATCCTATAGTAGCAGTTGATAACTGCTGCTATAGACCTATGACAGCGGTTTTTAAAAATCACTGCCATAGGTTTGGCTAATTATTTGACCTCACACCCCTCCCTCCTTCATTTTGCACGTTGTTTCATCTTAATTCCCCCTCTCCTCTCTCCTCTCTACCCGAGAACCCTACCCTCCCCGCCGCCAGCCCGCCTTACCGCCAGCCCCGGCCCCCTTTGGCCCCGCCTCCCTCAGTCCCTGCCCCCTTTGGCCCCGCGCCCTGCCTCCCTCGGCCTCGGCCCCCTTTGGCCCTGTGCCTTGCCTCCCTCGGCCCCAACCCCTTTGGCCCCACCGCCGTGTTCCTTGATCGAAGGTAAAGCCCTCTCTTTTCATTTCTCTACGCCTCCTCCCCCTTCTCCTCCATCCATTGGAGTTCTTTGGTGTGAAAATCCTCCATGCAGTGCTCGGTAAAGCTCCCTAATTGCTCTATCTGTTATGGGGATTTATGGATTTAGTGGAGTTTGGATGCTTTAGAAACTTCGTATCATATGATTTTTGATTTCTTATCGTCTATTCTTTTGTAATTGCTTTGAGGTTGTGCGTGCCCTCTTTTTTTTTTATTTGCATTTTTTCTCCCTTTTCGAATGTAATATTGAGGTTATGCAGATCATTAGGTAAGTTAAAACAGAGCGAGAGCTCGAGATTTTTCTAATATTTTCAGTGATAAGCTCTCTGGTGGACTCTGAAATCAGAGAATGCAAACATATCCAAAATCAACTATGACTTAACAAGTTAATTTGAGTATTTAATATTAAAAATAATCTCAAAAAATGTCAAAGATAATCAAAGAGATCGGATTGAATACAGTTGATCCTCCTAACGATTTTTGATCTTTCAATGAAAATTCATCTTCGATATGTCTCATGGTTAGAGAATCCATGAAGAACAGAATAATATTTCTATTATTTTTCTTTAAAAATCTAGAAATAAATTCTTCAAATTTATCATTTTTTAGTTAAAATGAATAAATAATTTTTTAGAATAACAAATTTTTTGATAATTTTTTTTGTCATCAAGCAAATTATTGCTTTTAGAATTATTTTTTTTGAGCCGTGACGGCGGGTTCTGGGCCATGCCACTTTATGAAAAATATTTTTTTTTCTTTTCTTTTTTTATAAAGAGGCTGTAATGATTTCGAACGAAAAATGGTTAATTCTTAACATGATTTTAGTGATATTTCTCTCTTGTTTTCTCTTCTGCAAATATTTTAACAATTCCAAACGATAAGACGATCTTTGATGGCCTGTGGCTGTTTAGCAGGCAACCATTCGCAGCGGATTTGGTTTAGTTGTGGCGGATACCTTGGAGCCTTAATGGGGTGTTGTTGTGAGGATGGTGCCTAGGCATATCTTTGACGATACGAAGGTTGATGATGATGTTGGATCATGCATACAAAGTGTTCCTCTAGGACAAAATTTACCTGGTGTTGTCAAGATCCCAGATACATTTGTTAGGAGCGATGATGATGTCCATATTGTAGATGCTAGTAGGTGATGAGTTCAATATCCTGATATAAATGTTAGTATTTATTTATTGATGCTCTACTAATATTATTGTTCAACATATCATATTTGTTAATGTTCATTAAGTTGCAGATCACGATGGCACCGAAACACCATCTAGCTTTCACCCCGCCCCTCGACAGACTACGCAGAGCTCGGTATCTGAGCCGCTGCCGGCGCATACTCCATCCACCTTCACTTTGGCTTCGGCTTTGCAGGCACATACTCCTATCGATACATCTGAGCCTCCACCGACAGCCACGTCGCCAGCCTATGCATTTCCGGCACTACACCCATCGATGAGGCTCCACCGGCATCCATGTCGCACGATCTCAGTGAGAGTAGATTTTCATTGTGTCAATTATTTATTTATTTATTTTTTGTATAGTTATTGCAAACTCTTATATATTCATAGTATTTTCATTGCAGGTGCATTATTCAGTAGGACCTTTTGCATCCCACATGCATGCCGCATGTGTAGAACCACCAGCATCAGATTATGATAGAGTACGACGCAGAGGGGAGGCCAGTAGGGGAGAGCGCGGGAGATGCATTCTTTTTTCGGTGTGCTTGTGAGGCGGTCTGACATCATTCCCATACTATCCTAGACTGACGATTGATAGACACCAGTGTCAAAGACCGGATGTGGGAGGAGGTTTGGGTAAGTGTAACTTATATATATGATGTGATATGTTTACACTATGTTTGATTAGAATAATTTCGTAACCGACTTCTGATAACTTTGTACAGAGGAGGTATGACTTTTCAGATCATGAGAGAACTCGAGATGTCCGACTGCAGAAGATTGAAGAATTATACCGAAACTACAAGGTCAAGCTCCACAAAAGGTGGCTAGAGCACCGTAAGGACACAGAAGAGCTTGTTCCTTAGATCCAGGACTGTCCTTCGAGTATGGAGGGGATGATCAGGCATTGGAGGAGCCAGGAGTTCCAAATTTAATTTGTAACTTATGAATTTTTCATTACACTGATAATTATATTTGATTTTAACTTATGTGATTTAAATACATTTTAGGTCGTATCTCGTCAGAATCGAAAGATCCGGACAGCTCAGGAGTCACGCACACTCTCGATCGTAAGCCTATGGCCAGTCATGTGCATAGAAAGGTAATGAATTCTGACCCTTTAGTTTATAAGTTATTGAATTATTGTTTTTGCATGTTTCTAATAAGCTGATTGATTGTTATAGCTGACGAGAAAGAGGGTGATGCCCAGCCATAGCACCATCTTCCGATCGAGTCGTACGGACAAGAAGGGCAGGCCAATGAACGCCACGATCAGGAAGATTTTTGTAAGTAATAACGGCGTGTTATAATTTCTTATGATTCACTCATTTCACTTTGACAATGTGTGTGGTAGTAGGATTTCTTAAGATTTATTCACTTGTGTTAATGCCGAAATTTTCTGAGATTTTATTTGAATTTGCAATTGCAAGAGCAGTGAGACGCACTTGCGAGCGAGGGCCCGGATACCTCTGGCCCCCATAACCATCTGTCTCAAGTCTTAGGACCTGAGCACTTGGGAAAATTCACTGTAGGCCCGAACATACGCCGACTAGCTACTGATCTGAGGTGAACATCTCCTCACACGCTTTCGAGGTCGTCGGTCGGGAGTAGCTTAACAAGATCTTGGCGCAGGCAGCTCAGGCTCAAGAGCACGCATCTCAAACTGAGAAGCGCGCAGACCAACTACAGAGCGTCATGTCCGTTATGGTGAACAGCTCTCCGCTACTCTTGGAGCTGATTTTTCGAGCATTCAGGATATGTTGGCTAGCTATTCAGCTCTAGCCCCTCCAGTTCCTGCTATAGCCCCTCCCGCTCCTGCTACAGTCTCTCTTGATCTTGCTTCAGCCATTCTCGATGATGACAAGATGCTTGGAGAGAAGGATGATGTATTTTATTTTTATTTGAAAAATATTGTAATATAATTTGAGTAATACAATTTGAGTATTTGAGAAATATTGTACTTGTTATTGAGTTTTATGTGAAATTTTTTGTTCTTGCAACTTTTAGTTTGAATAATTATATATTGAATTATATTTATCAGATAAAAAAATAAAAAATGATAAATTTATGCTATTTCTGCTGGTCAACAGGCAATGGCAACGGTTGCACAACCGCTACCGTAGCTGTGCTAACCACTGCCATAGTTTTGTGGCAATGGTTGATTAACCACTGCCGTTCATCTATAGCTGCGATTGTACAATCGCTGCCGTAGATTGATATATGGCAGTGGTTAGAAAACCGCTGCTATAGATGGATATAGCAGTGGTTGAGTAACCACTGCTATAACATATATATGGCAGCGGTTGCGAACCACTGTCGTAGCCCCTTTCTATAGTAATGTATTACAGTATTGATACACGGTTCGGTACGGTATGAGACAACATACCAAGTGTCGGTACGATATGAGACCGGTATGGTATGAATGCCGTAGCCCCTTTCTATTGTAGTGTATTACAGTATTGATATGTGGTTCAGTATGGATGGTACTATAGACCACATAACCTCTATCCTAAATTTTAATCTATTTTCCCTTCATTTTCTTTTTCCTAAGTGTACAAATAATTGTTTACGACTGTAGAGGGTTAGACATACACCGTTTTCTTGTTGAGTAGTAAAAGCAAATATGCACTTTTTTAAGAATATGTATGTGAAAATCCCATTATTTTCTCATAGATTCATATTTTATGTTATTTTTTGTGAATGGTATATCAGATTTTGTTGCCATAATGTGTTTTACTCAGGATTTATTAATAGACCATTTTGCCATTTTCTTTTAAAATTCTGGTAACCTAAGAACTAACCCGAACCAATGCAATCTTGGTTGGGTCAGTTTGGTTTCATTTCGGTAGTGATTGGTTCGGTTCTGGTTCCAACAATTTTTAGATTGACCCTTAAAGAAAACCATATACAACCACATAGATCACTTGGGTAAAACTATAGGGTAAGAGGATGCTCCCAAATCAGTCTGCAAGTACAGAATATTCCACTTGAACAGATTATTACTGGGTCAGCAAAGTCCTTTTTTTCATTTTAGAACTCTCCTCATATCCCTTTTACAAGACCTAAAGCCATTTATTGTTCCTGTCTTTCCAACTGCACTTGACCTTACAAGGTAGGATTCCACTTAAAATAGATCATTAACTTAATAATTCCCTAACCCACTCATACATCATACTTCTATCCTAGATGTGAATCTTAGAGTCATTTCATTCTTTTGTCTTCCAATAATACCATATTGCAATGAAATAGACCTATTCATGGGCCCCAGGCTCAGGCTGGCTTTGACCAAAGATCACCACAATTTTCTTAATCTAGGGCCCAGCTCGGTCTAATCTTCGGGCCTACCTTCTAGCCCAAGCCCAGCTCTTGAGCTTCATGCTTCAAAACAGCCCTTAGGCTTCATGACCATTTTTAGTTTTTTGCACAAAAAGTACTAAACATGCTTGAAAATATCAAAAAATGCTAAATTATGAATAACTAAATACCGCCAACAACCTATAACATGTCTATTATCCCATTAAGTTCACATACAACATGAAAATAAAAAATTTGGGCTGGACAGGGCTTTTATCCCTAGGTGTGAGCCTGGCCCAGTGGAAACCTTTGGCCTAAGCCCACCCAAATGGCTTTGGGCTCAAGCAGGCCAGGTGGGCCACACAGCCCATGAACAGACTTATAAGTTCTCTCTCAATAGTTGTATTTTGAATTTATATCATACCACAATTTCTCCTTTAATAGCTCTGTTGAGGACCTCCATGGGAATACCTAGCAACTAAGGGCCAAGGCTACATAAAGCCAACTATAAAAAGTAAGAATAAGGTTCAGTAAGTCAGTTCTGGTTACTCTAAGCTCTTTTGAGCTACCCATGATTTGACGAGATGTGTTTTGGGTGATGACAAACACTTTAATGGTGATCATCTTTCAGTGGTAAGGAAGATTTAGCAGAATAAGCAAAATCAGTTAGGCACATTACTATTCCCGAAGCAACTCCCTTGTATGTTAAAAATAAAGGCATTAGGCAATGTTACACAGACACTCAAAATTTTGGATTTCAACATGTCAAAGACCGACACTGGGGAGTTGGGACACTTCAGATCACTAAGTCAAGATGTCATGATCATTACATGCTTAATTCTATTGCATAGAAGTTGTCAAGTCCAACATAACAATAATAGCAAAGTCTATATCAAGTTTACAAATTCTCCAAACATTTGGTTCAATTAACGTTAGTTGAAAGTGCTTCATAGTACATGGACATGGCGCGGTGTTGAATTTCTTGAAGGTTCATGTACTGGATTCTTTTGGATGCTTGGACACTTGACACTTATATGACCGAGCAATATTGATATCTTTGGAGAAAAGCAGCAGCTTATGATGACAAAGGCTTTTGAAAAGAGATAGACCAATATTACATTTAGCCACCTTAATTCCTTTTTAGGATTTGATTCCTTATTATCATTGAGTAGAGGAGTCGACGGAAGATTGTAGTCAACTTTCTCTCCATGAATCAGAAATGGACTTAAACCCTGTTGGAGTTCATTTAAAACTTAGCCCATATTTGAAGTAACAGTAAGGAGTGGTGAGGCTGATGGGAGAAAGGATTAGATGAAACTAGGCAAATAACTATATTTGCTCCACAACAACTAGAAGTATGGCATCCAAAAAAGTAAAAAAAATCATGTTTTCTAGTAAGGCCACACCCTTCAAGAAGTCATCCTACTCATTTGGAAAGGTGACTCTGAAAAGACTTTCAGTAGAGTTGGGAGGATATGCAGCAAGGAAGGTTCAAAGTTCCACCTAGCTTTTACAGAATGAAAGATCGTGTCTCTAGGAAAGGCCATATTTTAAAATGTGAGTTCAAATTAGCAGGCAAACTATCCTGCTTAAGAGTCTTGGGAGTGTCTTATGTGTTTATAGCTCCTTAAATAGTTAAATTAACATTCCTCCTACAGTTATCTTTCTGCAAATTAATGAAGCCTTCATGTTCTGGATGGTAGGAAAAAAAATGGAAATAGGAAAGAAAGATTTTCACCCACAACAAATTGCCAGATGCAACCACTGAAAAATCCCAAACAAACAACATAAAAAATACTTTGCATAATTATGACACAAAAAATAGTTGTAGTTTTTTCTTGACACGGACAGAAAAGGCATACAGGAATGAGCAATTTTATCAAGACAGATTTATATGCTTCAAAGTGCATAAGTATTATTTATTATTGTTATTAAATAAGAACGTTAATAGCAATAACAGGAACTTCTGCTTCTTGCTCTTCAAGAAATAGTTTCATAGATGCCTTCAGGAAAGCTTCTATAAAGGCTTGGACTTTGGCAACCACATGCTGTAAAAGCATACTTTGGTGAGCAGAGAGGGGAGAGAGGATTGGGTAACAAATGGGTCGAGCCACATGTAGGTTGGATCTTCATATCATGTATCACAAAGACTCGATCAATTTCGAGATAGGACCACTTTGATAGACTTTGAGCAACCTATCAAGGTCTTTTGTCTAATATTAGACTACAAAGAAACATGCTTGATCAAGGTTTTAAATCCATGGGATGGGACTGTCCTAGTTTTCCAATGAAATGGGACTGTCGTCGTCTTATCCAGTCCCAACACTTGAGATAGGAGATATCCCAAGATGTGCCGATTGGATGCTGGGATGATGGCAGGACACACTTGTCCCAACACATCATATGGTTCCCCATCCCAATGTCCCGCCGGGACTTGAATTCTTGTGCTTAATCAAATCTTCCGTGCTTCGATCGGTTGAGCCCCAAACCAACCCAACTCACATGCATTGTTAGGTACAATGAGATAAAAATAAAAATTTATATAGAGACACCAACGTATTTAAGCACAAGGCAAAAGCTAGATCTTCTTGTTTCTACCAAAGCCACCTTTTGATTCTAATAACGTTGGAAGCTCTAATTATCAGGAATTAGTAAAGACCTTTTTTCCTCCCAACTATAACGGTGCTCCATCCAAGAAATGTAAAACATGTCCCTGTCCTTTAACATGTTAAGAACATGTTAACAGCAACTTTGTTGTTCTTTATCAAGTTTTTGTTATACAATATAACCTGAATTTTCCTGAAGATGGGAAACTCAGAACTTGACATAAGTAAATACAGCATATCATACTCTATTTATAGAGTTAAATACTGAATGGTTGCTATTTTCATCCATGAAACCAGATCTCATCATTAATCCTAGTTACATCATTGCACAGAAAAGAATTAAGTATTATTGTTCCATCAATTAAAGAAAAAGATCCAACAAGCAATTACCTGTATGTTCATTGTCAGTGTTTTTCTTGGTCCGCTTTAATGCTTCATAACTTCGTGACAGATTTACCTCTGGCTGAACATTACGAAGTCGGGCACTTGTTCTAGTAACAGAGGCCAATTGAACAACAGGTGCTGATGGAAGACCCAAGCCATCAGGGTCATCTACCACATGCACAGGGCCCCCCTGTGCTGCAATCTTTTCACAAAATGAAACCAAAGCTGGGTCCATTTGTGACAACATGGCTTGCACCTGTAAGAAAAACAAGAATGCAAATAAAAATTAACACCATGCTGTCAATTTATTTAGTTCTTGACTACAATCGATATTAAAAGAACACAGTAAGTACCGCATCTCGAAGCTCATAAGCTCTGCTTACAATCCTAGTTCCATTGTAGTCATCTCCATTATATGCCTGTAAAATTGCTCCAAAAATCAACTGAAGAAGCCAGAAATCTTTCCACAGAAAATCCAATCTTAGCACTGTGGAGAATACTTGCTCACAAATTAATATCCACATTATAATTCAAAACTTCAAGTTGAATAGGTCATGAATTTTAAGATTTTAGATTTTAATCAGATAGCCAAGGAAAAAATAAACTCAAAGGAGGCAAGATAGGAAAATATTCTACCAGACAAGATGATACCTTTGCATTTGCCACAATGAGGTCAACATCTCGCAGCAATGCTGCACGTGTGAGATAAAGTCCACAATCCACACGCTGCAACAGAGTTGCAATATCCATAGGATTGTGAACGATGGAACGATAATCCGGTGCATCCTCATCCATGACTGGATAATGAAATACACTGAACCGTTTATCATAGAGAATTCTGCAAGCAACGAAAGCAAGGTGTAGATGATGTCATTGCAAGATCATACAAACACATTTCTCATGAAGTCAAAAAGGTACCTACTGCAGATATTTAAGATAGAAACAGATTTCCTAGAAGTAATAATACGAAAAGGTCCAAGAAGTTTCAAGCAGATAAAGACTAGCTTTGGTACTATCTTCTCAGAAATATTAAAGAATTTATGAGTCATGAATCGTGCAATGATTTACTTCTGAATGACCAATAAACTCTTGATTTTGACAACACACTAACCGAAGTAGCAAGCTTCACAAATATTCCAATATGGACAATCAAGAATCATGATGATCTATTAAATCATGAAAAGAATAAAAAATTTTCACAGAAACAATGCCAGTGTTTTCCTAGAAGGAACTCATAATGTAGTCAGCTTGAAAAACCCACCAAGTAGAGATCAATGTTTTTAGTGGCATGTACTTAATGCTCAAATGACTAAAATAATTGACTAATAATGACTGAATTATAATATACTGATTCATTATGTAGTTGCTTTATCTAACCTATGTTAGCATTAACCATGCTGATGCAGACTAGGATAAGCTTAAAAAAAAAAACAACTGAAGTTGGGTTTAATCTAACCTTTAGCTTGCAAATAACAGTGCCAAGTTTGATAAGCAATTTACTTTTTGTTAGTAATATCAATTTTTTACACATAATATTTAGTCTTTCATGGAATGAATAAACAGACCGATTGCAAACATCTCGGAGACACATCCGCAGACGGCGAAGGGCATGTTGCTCAGCTTCTGCCTTGGCCCTTAGCTGTGAAGCCTTTGGACCACTCACTTCTTTTGGTGCTTTGGGGAGTTCTGGAAGAGATTTTGGTCCTTTTGATTTTCCCATTGACTCTTCCTGTGAAATAGAGAGAACAGCTTCGACCAGTTGCTCAAAAAATCGAGCCCTGTCATCTGCAGTTGGTGTATCCACTTGATACCTATAAAATGAAAATCTAGAATAAGTTGATAGTCTTACTTGAGAAACTTTCCTTTAAGTTGATGCACAAAGATGATTTTTCTTTATACAATTCTGATACCAAAAACTTCACTTAACAAACAACTCCCAAAAGTTCTTTTTTAAAAGCGACATACTTAAAACTAAGAAACCGAGTTAAAGGGCCCCTTAAGTTTAAGTGAAAGACTAGGATTTGACTTCATTTACCTTATTACATAACGACAGACTTGTGGAAAAGAATATATGATGTCAACCCATTAAATGTGCAAATACAGCAATCTTTTGAAGAAACATGAGGGACAAGCTTGAAAACAAAAAAGATGGATATATATAGATGATGTGATGCAGATGATTAAAATGAAGGGCAAAAAGGGTCCCAGTTGGGTCCATGCTGGGTCCCATATGGCCCAAAATCAAAAGATATGGCTTGCTGTTAGCTAATATGTGAACACCTATTAAGGTGTTTGGAGATATCAGGGATTTCCAGCTAGCTAATAGGAAGTCTACATTTTTCCTGTTTCCCAGAGTTTGTCAGATTTAAGAGATAATGCTACATAAACTTTATATATTTTCTAAATAGACTCAATTAGTTGCTTGGTTAGTCACCTCCTTAAAGAGCAGCTCTTATGGAAGGGAGCATAACAACAAAAAGACAAAGGCAGTAAGTTCTTTTCTACTCTACTTTCTGCTATGTTACCATTTACCTGCACTGACATGCAATAAAGCTGAGACTAGATCTAACCGCAAAGTCCCACAAATTATGCATAGGAATTTGACACCAATAGCCTATTGTTGCATACACCCGGAGGGTTCCAACTTTAAATTTACCTTTTTTCTTACCTTTTATTCTTCTTCCCAATTACTGATTTATGTAAGATTCTGAAGCCGATCTCAGCATAACGTTCCAAGTTGCCTTTCATTCTTAAAAACAGTTACCAAGACTTTTTCCTTGTAAATTGTAATCCTCATCAATCTAATTCCCTATTTGTTCCGAACTTTTGATCCCTAAATTCCATTGTACACCAGTCATTTCCTCTAATAACCCTGACCCAAGTTGTTTGATCACAGAACAACAGCTCATATTGATCATTTACATCATTATTGTCCACAATCTATAGTAATTTTGATCTATTTGCGAACAAATGTTTTGGAAACTACATAAAACTTAATTGATGCAACTAGTTGCCAGGAAGGCAAAAGGGTTTGACTTGGGCCTATTATCAGCCCTATATAGATCAAAAATTAGGACTATCATTTGTTTTTTTTTTTTCCTTCTCTCTTTTTATAGAGAACAACACAATAAGGGTAGAATAATCAAGATTTTACAGAAAAGAATCAAGGATTTTCAGCTAGCGATTACAAAATCATACTTTCCAATTTTTTTTCAAGATCCGGACAAGATTTGAGGAATATGTAATTGGGCCTTTAATCATTTTAATTCCTTTGACATAAGACTTCTAAGTGGACTCAATCTAGTAGTTTGCCAAACCCTTAGCCTTAAGACATAATAACAGAGAGAGCCTGCTGGCGAAAAGCAGGTCATGTAAAGGTGGAAAAAGACAAATGCAAATGACATTTACATTCTCATTTCTTTTTTTCTTCTTTTGCTCTCCCATTTACTCTACCATTGATGACCTGAGTCAACTTGTAACAAATATAAACACAGTTATTATTAATTAATGGCAATTATATCCAGAGACTGCGGAGACACTTCTGTATGCCCAATGACTTCTTGCTTGTGCAGATGGATTCAATGATTGCACCAATAGAATCTCATCATATACCATTTACTCTCTGTTATTCTTCCAAATTCCTGTTCATATCCAGATCAAAAAGCAAGCCTGACCACCGTTATCCATCTTCATTGTCATACAGACTGCTAAAACAACCTTTTCCTTTCAATTTATAATTTTCATCAATCTTCCCCCTATTAGAATTGACATAAGGGCCCCAAACTCCATCATACTCCCATCACTTCTTTTTTTTGACTTAGCCCCATTATCTTAATGCCCATAAATCAGCACCATAAATCAAGTCTTAAGACCACAACAAGCCAACAACTTCGGTCCTTTTGACCTGCTAGTCTACCTATATTTGGATGACCACATCAATTAGTAACAGAGGCACGTCAAGAGTGACTTATTTATATATTCAGACATATTCTACAAATAAGCCAGGTCGCCTTTGTTTTCAGCATCTCCCATTAACAAATAAACCCATTGAGAAAAATTTAACAAGAGAAATGAGCTAAAGCAACAAGATCATAAATTTACAAGATCCATTAGTTTCCAGAGATCATTATCTTCAAAATAACCCAAAAGAAGTCCAAGTTAATATGTTTACAAATCCACGGTTCTTTCCTCTGAACCATGCTGTTTGACCATCACAGCACAAGGTATATGCAAGCAAAGCTATTCATTATATTTTTGAAAGAGTCTTTTTAGTTTTTCTTTAGTAGTTTGCAAGCATTTTTTGATTGAGATCGAGCTCTTTGGTCTACTTCCTAAGAGCCCTTCCCCAAATTTCAGTTGCATCAACTTATATCTTCCTCACAGAAATACACTAATAATATGCTGATATATTTTCCAAGGTACTCATTATCCTTCTTCTAGTACTTTCAACATCAATGCATCTAGTCCACATTTCATGTTTCATGAAAGAATTCTCATAATCCTTGAGATCAGAAAGCTCATGACCTAGGCCTCTTTCCCATTCATGACCTAATTAATATTATCCTCTTGGAGGTCTGAATTTTCCAAATTTTCTACCTGATAGATGTCACAACTTTCTTCTACATCAATCTGGAGTTTATTCCATCAAGCCTAACATGTTTGAATCATGGTAAATTTTGAATCCTTTTTGTGTACAATCTAGTAAAGTAGGAAAACATCTATGAGAATCACCTGCCTGTTATTATATGCTTTCTCTCACATTTTTCAGAAACCAAACAGAGCCTCTAGGGCTGAGCACGGGTCGGGTTCGGTCGAGTTGAGAGAAAAATTTCATCCAACCGAACCCAATCGGGTTGAAGAAAATTCAACCCGCTGCTGACCGTTTATCATATATAAACCATTTGAAACCAAAGTGAACGGTTTGTAGCGGGTTCGGGTGGGTCTCGATTTGGACTTCAATATTGACCCAATGTTGATTTTAAGTCCAATATTGGCCCACTTAAGCTTATTTGCTTTTTTTTTTGTCAATTTAATGCAAAAAAGACCTAAACCTTTAGAATAAAGTCTAAACGAAGTATTAAAGTCTAAATGACACCGTCCCAAAATAAAAATGAGCTTGTGAAATACTAAATCGGTTGGATTCAGTTTCATATAGGTTAAAAGTGTAGGAACCGAATTCGACCGTAAATAACCGATTTTTTACAAACCCCAACCCAATTTCACCCGATTTATGTCTTTCAACCGGCTGAAACCGATGTTTCTTGGGTCAGATTGGGTGGGTTTCTTCGGGTTTCGATCATTTGCTCAGCCCTAAGAGCCTCATAGGACGTTAGTTTCCCGTAAAGCTTTAGCTGTATTATGTCTTTCTTGATACACCGTTCACCATCACTAATAAAGTTTCCTGATGATTATTTTAAATGCATACAAACCTGTATGATTTGGGGCTCTAATGAAATTTCAGTCAGGTAATGATTATGATTTTCATAGTTTTGCTAACTTGATAAACAAAATGGTATCTCATCCACAAGACTAGTAATGCTTGACTCACAATAGAGACCAGCTTTCACATCTGTACTAAAAAGAAGATCAGCTTTCACATGAATTATTAAGAGGATAAACAGCTATGATCATAGAAGACATCAGAGAATCTAAATTATCTTAATTGTGGATAACTGATGGCAAGAATGATTAGTTTGAGAAAGACGGAAGTTATAGACAATGAACAACATTTTAGATTAAGAAATGCATACACATTACGAAGAGCAAATATGGAAGCACACTCTTCATCAAGTTCGCTTAAGGGCACTGAAGATGTTCCTAGTAATAAAATGGGAAGATTGGACGGCAGTTCCTCCAAAAGAGTCATCAAGACAGCCTTAAGCTGCTCGTGTGCCTGAAATATATAAATATAACAATCAGGAAAAACATATATTGTTAACAGAAATTCATCCTTTAAAAGTTAAATACTCCATCTGCATACTCACAGTTTCCCACCAAATATGAAATTGTGGTAAGTACAGTATAGAAGGTGTTGTTCGTCTTGCTTCACCAAATATATGTACCAAAGCCTCTTCTGGAGTCTTTGCACTCGGATCAGAAAGAAGAGAAGGAAGCCCAAGAGAGTGAACTGGAAATTTCTCCAATTCATGCAAAATGGCTGGCCCAACATGATCCTGTAAAACTGAAGAGTTCTTAGACTGTTGCATTAATAATAACTAACAAATTTGCATATTAAATAAGGTTCAAGATCAATACCAGCCCGACACTTTCGTCACCACATATCAAAAGGCGAGGCTTATAAACAAGAGAAAGCACAGAACCATAAGAAAGAATAGACAGCTTGCTCACATCAAAAGCTGAAAGACATGGAAAAATATCAGACATCTGTTCCATGATCCTATGGAGATGTCTTTTCAGACATGGAGCAACAACTGAAGACAGCGGCCTGGAGTGCACAATGGATCCTCTGTGAGCAGCAGGTGTGATTGTAGACATGGCTTCTAAGAAATGATATTTTTCCACCTTAATGGAATCAACATCTATGACAAACTTGTCATCGCTAGTATACACTTGAGGATACTTCTCACGAAAAGCCCGGATGGCAGCTTCTGTACATAGAGCTTTCAAATCTGCCCCACAATATCCAACACAACTAGCAGCAAGTTCCATCCTCAACTCCTTCGACGGGGGCTCCTTCCATTTGCGTGTATGAATATCTAATATTTCAGCACGTGCTTCATAACCAGGTAAAGGAAAAATAAATTCACGGTCAAAGCGACCAGGGCGGCGCAGAGCGCCATCAATAGCATCAATTCTATTGGTCGCACCTATCAAAACAACTTGCCCACGGGAATCAAGACCATCCATTAAAGCTAGTAAAGTCGAAACAATAGAATTGTGAATCTGTTCTTGTTTGCTTGACCTAACAGGAGCAAGGCCATCTATTTCATCAAAAAAAATAATGGATGGTTGATTCCTTTGAGCTTCTTCAAAGAGCAATTTCAGTTGCCTCTCTGCCTCTCCAACCCATTTGCTGAGAACATCAGCTCCCTTGCGCATGTAAAAACTAACTTTCTGACCAGCCTTTGAGGCGGCACAAGCTAATGCTCTAGCAATTAGTGTCTTTCCTGTGCCAGGAGGACCACACAGCAGTACTCCCCTTGGAGGAGTGATGTGATAATTTGCAAAGAAATCAGGATATAATAGGGGGAAGAATACCATTTCCTTTAATGCATCAATATATTCTGACAAACCCCCTATGTCATCAAAACTCACACTTTCATCAACTTGTAAAGGCTGAATGTCTGCCCCTCCCTTTGAACTTGGTCCAGCAGTTTGAGCACCTGTAGTGAGAGAAGCGATATTGTCACCTTGGTGACTCCACCCAGATGCAGCTACATTCAGTCCCCATGTTGTTGAATTGTGCATATCTAAACCCCCCAAAAGCCATGGTGTCCCACCTCTACTACCACCTCTCATCCATGGTATAGCTGGACCTTGATCCATTTCATCGACAAGAAGAGAATCATCAGAGTCATCAGGTAATGACAAACGATGTCGCTTATGAACTCGAGATCCACCTTTTCTTAAATATTTAGGGTTTTTGGAGCCCATTCCATGATGCAGTACTCTGCGAGGGGACCGTGGTCGCTGTTTCCCCTCTTTCTCAGGAGAAAGTCGGCGAACCTCTGCACGGTTCCGAAGGTCATATCTCCTCCTACCTTCCTGTTCTTCCTCACCATCTTCATCATCCCCATCTTCCTCTGCTTCATCTTCCCCATCACCTTCCTCTTCATTTCCACCATCCTCCTCAACATCATTTCCATTTTCTGTCTCATCTTGTGCAGCTTGCGCTTCAGAACTTTCTTGTTCATCTTCTGATTCTTGATATGGTCGCATTCTTGTTCTCCTCAATGATCTTCTAGGCCGTAACCCTTCACGGCGGGGAACGGATTTAGTATTTGAGATCTTTCTGTTCCTTGGAGAGGCTGATACTTCATCATGACTTGCATTGTTTTCTACCTTATTTTTAGAAGAGCGATATCTGGGTGGCTGTATGAGAATCAGAACCAGCGATTGTGAACAATTAGTTAGCCAAAACAGCAAGAAGATTTTCACATTTCAAGCTCCTAAGACACCAAGCTAATAACTGACCTCAAAAAACATTCCAGGCATGGGAGAGTTTAAAATCTCACCATTAAATCATCATCAGATGTTCGGGAACTGTCTGTTTCGTAATCTTCCAGATTTATAGAAATCTTTCTTTTTCTTGTGGAACGGCGAAGATTTGCAGCAATAGACTGTTGAAAGAAGAATAACAGATATTAGAACCTGAAAGGTGCTAAGTTGTACATAATAAGAGAATAACAGAATGAAGCAAAGTTTAAAGGCCATAAGCATGTAGAAGCAGCAGGTGCATATGCCACATTTGAAAAGTAAGTAATGGCAGAAGATACTTGTCCAAAGTCTACAGAAGCTGAAACATAAAGCACAAGAAGTTTCAAAATTTTCATCTGATGTAAGACTCAAACAGCATGAATTCCGCCAATAGAGTTGATGAGACTAAGTTTAAGATGTAAACCATACCAAAATTCCATCTTATGCCCATGAAGGGGGAAATTTGACAATATAAAAATTAGCAATAACAGGAGGAGAAAATAAATGCCTAAAAGGCAGCAAAAAGGGTTCCTCACAGACTTTTGTAGAAAATACTCCACCAGGTGAGGCCCAAAGATGGTCAGTGATTATCTCACAATAATGTATATGCAGTATACCTTAAAGCCAATCATACAAGCAGTTGAGTTCACTTTTGCTACCTGAGAAGACTTTAGTGCTTCATCCAAAATGTTAGTGTTTTGTTCTGAAAAAAATGCTTCAGCATAAATGCTTTTAAGTTTGCAAAAAAATAGCTAATTCTGATAGGTTGCTATTGATGCAAGAATTCGTCTGGCGCTAGGATGCTGGAGTCGACAGCGAGGCTAGCCTCCCAGAGGCGCGACCTGCACAAAAGTCCTAATCGGAGATGGCTCTGGCGAGGATCCTCTGATGCTCAAATCAGAACTCTCATTCAACAGAAGGAGCATGAGAGGCAGACTAATAGCGTACCTTTTTGGGGTTATCTTTGGATCTCTTTTATAGCAGAGAGTTAGAGCTTCAGTTGGCAAATGGTTGGCATGATCCCGCATGATCAGGATGTGAATCGTGGGGCATGGGATTGTCGCTCGAGATTTTCAGGATGTGGCAGTTGTGGTTGACTTATCAGTCCAGCGACAGTAGTTGCCTGATGAGTGTTGTATTTTGAATGAAATTACCAACCGAGTGACGTCGAAGATTGGTCAGTGACGACCAGGGATCGATCACCTCAAAGCAGTACCGGACCAAGATCTGTCCATTGGCGCGAAACTGGTCGGCCAGACATGATCAGCCAAGGAGGATACGTCGGCAATAGCACACCGCTAAGCGATCATCAGGCATGACCTGTCTACTCAAGGCGTCGATCAAGCGATTGCAGAAGACTAACTCGACGGGAGTTGTGGCGGACCATAAGTTGGTGATGGGCTCCAATAGGCGGATCTGGCACAGTCATCCTGGGCTCTGGGCCTTTTCATGTAATCGGTCCGTGCAAAATTTCCCCCAACATATACCCTTTACTCTTGAGTCCGACTAAAGGGAGTACAACTATCTTCTTTAGGCTGAGGATGTGAAAAAGGCCCTTCAATTGATGGGATGCGCATGACTTTTGGGGCGGAGGTGCGGCGGCACAACTTGAGTCATCATGGCGGAATTAAATAGATGTTGTTTCAACATCTATTTTTTGAATTGTGGCATCGATTTGCATAACCAGCGGCAGCAACCGATCGAATGGAGAGATGCCACGTGTGCCACGTCTTGCGACTTGTTGGAGAAGAAATGATTCGATATCCGGACATTATCTTCTCTTGGCTATAAATAGAAGAGGTGCCTGTCCTTAGTTTTTTCGATCATTGTCAGACTTTTCAATTCTTCCTTTCTTTTATCCATTACCGTAGCTTCTCGAAACAAAGGGCCTTCCTTCTTCCTCCCGATGCACTCTTTAGAGGGGTTTTTCGAAGGTCCTGGTGACCGCTTCATTTCTTCTGTCTCCTTGCTTTGTTCTTAGGTGGATTTTCTTTCTCGTCCATCTATTTTTCTGTTCTTCCCTCCTTTCTTTAGATATCCTTTAAGTCCTTTTGTTTGAAAATGGCCAAGCAGAGCGAGCTGGATCCTAGTGGTTATAGCTCTGTGTTGAATCCGAACGATTTGAGTCGACTACGGGTCTGGTATGGGATCCCTCCGGACTTTGATATCGAGCTTCCTAGGGCAAACGAGCGTGTAGATAACCTGCCCCCCGGTCGGCTCGCTGTATATGAGGAGGCACTCTGGACGGGCTTAAGGTTCCCTATTCATCCTTTCATCCTGCTCTCTTTCATTTCTATGGTTTATCCTTTTGTACCATTGTTTCAAACTTCTTTAGGTTTGTGATAGATTTTTTGATCCTTTGTAGTATGGCTAATGTCCAGCCATCTGTCGATCTCTTCCGCTCTTTTTTCACCATCAAGAGGCATCCTTACTCCAAAGATTGGTGGTACTTTTCTTCCCAGAGGGGATTTCTCCTCTGATCAAGGGCGCTCCATCTTCTGTTCACAGGTGGAAGGAGCGGTTCTTGCTTGTGTCCAACCCGACAATGGAGGATTGGGATTTGCTGAGCTGGGATCGACCGAAGGCTTCAACGTGCTGAGGAAGAGGGTCGCTTTAAAATCCTTAGAGACTTCAAGGCTCCCTTGACTGATGAGTTGGTGTCCGATGAGGCCCTTTTTAATGCTGGACTCAACCAGACCGACTCCAAAGGTGAGTACTGCAGTTGTCCAATCTATTGATGCAAGAATTCGTCTAGCACCGAGATGCTAGAGTCGATGGTGAGGCTGGCCTCCCAGAGACGCGACCTGTACAAAAGTCCTAACCAGAGATGGCTCCAGCGAGGATCCTTTGACGCTCAAATCAGAACTCTCGTTCAATAGGAGGTAAGAGACAGAATAATAGCGTACCTTTTGGGGGTCCTCTTTGGGTCTCTCTTATAGCGAAGAGTTAGAGCTTCATTGGCAAGTGGTTGGCATGATCCCGCATGATCAGACGTGAATCGTGGGGCATAGGATCATCGCTCGAGATTTTCGAGATGTGGTAGTTGTGGTTGCCTTATCAGTCCGACGATAGGTGTTGCTGGTGGATGTTGTATTTTGAATGAAATTGCCAATCGAGTGTTGTCAAGGATTGATTAGCGACGACCAGAGGTCGGTCGCCTCAAAGTGTTATCGGACCAAAATCTATCCATTGGCGCGAGGCTGGTCGGCCAGACATGATTGGCCAAGGAGGATACGTTGGCAATAGCACACCGTCGAGCGATCATCGGGCATGACCTATCTGCTCAGGATGTGAGGCGTCGATCGAACGGTTCCATAAGACACTCGACGGGAGTTATGGCTGACCATGAGTCGACGATGGGCTCCAATAGGTGGATCTATTGAGCACAATCATCCTAGGCTTTGGACCTTTCATGTAATCAGCCCGTGCAAAATTCCCCCCAACAATTGCTACACTTGATCAAGGGTTCCCCCAATAGTTCCATCCAATTAAAACCAGAGGTTGATCTTGATAGAACCCCCAAATTCCTAAAATTCGCAAAAGTAAGTCAATTGTTCAACCGATAACTAACAAAATAATGTAACAATAATTTGCTTATCTTTTTCACATGAAAAGTAAATTTTAGTGTAAATCACATTGTAGGAGGAAAAAAGAAAGAGTAGGGATTTTGGTTGATCTTGTGTTTGGTAAAAGGAAGATAATTACATGAAATCTCACATGTTTAGCAAAGAAGAATAAACTTCTATCCAAAGCTCTTAGATAATTACAAAAGTAACAGCCTCCAAAAGCTATCATGGCAAACTGAAATGATTCATCTTTTTCCTCGACCTATCTAAACCTAAAAGAGAAAGATCAAATGAAACCAAAGTAAATGTCGACCTCACCATTTAGTAAATGAAATGAGTTAAATTTTTAAAAAAATTAAAGTTGCTACATAAATTGATCCATAGTATCAAGTTATCAACCCCATATAGATAGGACAAGGCTCAGCGGTTATAGCAATTGCCAGATATATTAGCTTTAAATTAAATGTTGGGCAACCTATCTACCTTATAACTTTCTGACAGATATGCCAATAAATAGTTCAACAGTAACACTAAGACAGCAGGAATCACTCCTAGCCTGCAATCATATCCAGAGTTCATAAATTCACCATATAACAGACATGCTGCAACTCTAGACAATCGTGTCTTTTGATCTCAATCATGATGTTAATGCATCAGATAATTATGGGATAAAGAAAATAATAAATTCAAGTCATCAAAAGTGAATGGATCATCATATACTTAACATGTAAATCAGAAGCAGCAATTCTATGGCACTTTCTTTTATGATGAATCATATCTACGAATTTCCCCATTCTTCTTTGCAGGATTATCATGATCCTGAACCCTTAGCATTGCTTCCTTAAAATTACAATATTGAACTTCTACAATAGAATGTTGCTTGTCAACCCCTCATCCATCAAACTAGCTTCATCAGAATTTTCCCTCACCTAAGATCTTCTCTAGGTATCATTCATTATATATTGTCCTTACAGCCTCCCAAGCTCTGATACCAGCATCCATGGTATAAGACTAACTTGCTCAAGTACAAAAAAAAACATAAATGCTCAAGTAAACAGAGAGAGGATCTGTGTTTTACCCAAGTTCACAATCAAAAGGAGAAAACAATCACATGGAATCAGTCATGTGTTAATAAAGAACACCAATTTTTTTTATTGGATTTCACATGTCTTGGAAATACGTAAAGCAGTGGCTTCTTGGATGCACCATGACCAACCAATATGATCCACAAACTTTCCTATTTAAGAATGGATCCTTATCCATCAACTTTTTCAAAAACAAGATATATCTGCAATCAATGTGATGAAAAGCCCAAAATTTAATACACATAAAAGAGAAAGGAATAAAGAAAGAAGAAATGTAAGAAAATGCTTTCTAAAAAGATAGATCTCTGGCCGTGAAATTATGCTTTCAACAACCAATCTGACACATAGGACATCCTTAAGATTAGCCACCAAAATAGTTCAAAAATTCAAAATAGAGGGGGAAAACCTATTACAAGACCCATTTAATATTTAAGTGACATCACACAAGCACAAATAATAGGATGAAATCATCTAATCCAGCATAAAAGATGCAACATAAATGCACCCATATTCATCAATTTTTCCAAGAGCTCTCATACATGTCTTCAAAGTGATTCTAATTCCATGCTACTTGGAGAAATGTATGAAAGAAGCGCAATATGTTGGATCCACTAATGCAAGAGTTGACCCAAAATATGCAAATGATTCAAGAGAAGTTCTGAATTAACCGCAATAAGCATCACCTAACTTTAAAGGTATATGGAGCAAATGTGGAGCTAATATACAATGCCAATAAACTATACCAATATGTCAATAAGGCCAGCTTCAACCAATTTATCTTTGTCCCTATTAACATAAATATGTAAGTGTATGTATCTAGAGGAACCGTAAAGCATGGAGGTGCAAACTAAAAACACCATCAAGTTTAACTTTCTTTAATTTGAGCGACAATCTCAAGTGTGATATCTAAATCATTTAATCCTCACAATGGAAGTCCTTACATAATGGAGAACCCCTTGATGAGATGAATCTAATGCACACTTACCGGTTATCAGTTGCCTCTAAACATGCCTGCATGTTGCTTTCACATGCATGCATGATTACGGTGCACCTATAGTACATGCATACATGCATGTACAAGGAAAGGACCAATTTGTAAAACTTATTTCTTTAGGCTGGATAAAAAGTCAATTTTTTCAAGAACAAGATTTAAGACAAGAAGATGAATGATGTTTTCATGAATGTTGATTATTAAAGGTATCTTTGATGACAGATGATCAAACATGAAAATTCAATTTATATACAGAACTCCCAGCTAAAAAATGTGCTAAAATTATCTGCTTGCCTAATTCATAAGCATTAAAAATCCACTTTAGTTGAGTTACATTGTGTGGAGACATTTGAAGTTACATTTTGTAATTGATTTACATTTCCCAGGCAAATATAGTTTTGTGTCATTGGCTCTATCTATGAACAAACTAATGAAAACTCGTTAGGTGCTTCAGGAACTGAGGACAAATGTTTCCCTACAAGTTCAGTCTTCATATTAGTTTCAGCTGGACCTGCAGTTTATGGAACATTATCTAATTTTAAAGCAACAATATCTGCATTTGAATTAAGAAATGACAATGCAGTGCAAAAGGAAGATTTTCACTCGTTAATTGTTATTAAATATCACCCCTTCGCAGTTAACCCCATCAAAGGACAATGTTGTCTTTCTAATGTGAATAGCTGCTGCCCATGTATCAGATTGGCTCCCACCATGGGCAGCAGTTTACTTGACCAGAGACAATGAGGCTGGTACCATGGATATCCTATCCATGATGTATTATTGTCCCATCCTAATAGACATGCAATACAGACTACCTATATGCCCCGATCATTATTCCTTGATGCATAGATAAAGTAAAGACCATAAGAAAAATGAAATTATAAGTGGCAGACAACCATTTATACTAAAAGCCAATGATTTCAGGATTAGCGTCTAATTTGCTTTGGCACAAATCTTCTAACTACCATCATCTAATAAAAAAGGAACCGTCAAGAGCTAATAGGCAATGTCCAATCTCTTACATCGGAGGGGGGAGCCTGGGTCTGGCGATTCCTCGGCCGCAGTAGCTTCTTTGCAATCTGCGACGCCGCAGTCCTCTTCTTGGTCTTCATCTTCTTCCTTATCGGAGGCTTAAAATACAGATAGGCACGGCCAAAATACTTCGGCCGCTGCCGGAGCCTATCGCTGGTCCGCAACGGCCTGACCTCCTCTCCATCTCTTTTTGAATCCATCAAATGCTAGCTGCCTGACTGAGTCCCAGCATTGCAAACCCAACTGCCAGCGAGATCAAAAGCGAATTAAAACCCAAAAAGAGGACAACCTTGCGAACCCTAGAATCGAATCCTCAGATAAACCCTAAACCATTCGAGTATAATGCCCCACGGAGCATCCAAGATCGCTGCTTTTTTCTGATTCCGATGATCAAAAAAGACCGCTATCTCCCAGCCTCGGAATCAGAGAAAGCGAACAGTTATGGAAAACACAAAATCACGAGAAGAGAAAATTGAATACCTAACCTCAAATCTCTGCCATTAGCGACCGGAGATCGTCTTCTTCTCCGCGAGCGAGCGAGCGAGCGGGAGAGAGAGAAAGAGAGAGGGAGCTCTGCTTTGGGGCAGGGGGCGACGAGGGCTCTTCCTCTTTTCTTACCTCGCCCCGAAGGAAAGAAACCCTTCTGTGACGGCACGTGTCAGTGGCACGTGCGCTGCTAGTAGAATTACCTAAGGGACCGTCGCCGTATCCCTTTCTCCACGGACCGCGGGTGCTCTTTAGTGAACCGTATTGTATCGGGGCGTTTCTGGCCGTGAGATTTCGATTGGACGGTTGTGTATTTTATAAAATTATGGCCTAATTGGCGTCTCTCTTCGATTTTGGACCCAAATAGGAGACTTTTATCAGTTACTAAAGGGTAATGCGGACGTAAGCTGTCACGAAGGCCCAAAGGAACCAATGGAGAATTGGCCCATTTCCCGTTTCGACCGTTTTGACCGTTATATGGATTTTAGCTTTTTCTTACAAATATTTTGGGGATAAATTTGCCCAAGAATTAATTTTAAGTACGGCCTATGCAAATTCTACAGCTCATACCTAATGAGACCAATAGATGAAGGCCATGTCAGCAAAATCACATGAGATATGCCGAATTTCATGACCTACGGCAAATCGGAGCACTGTTACCATGTTGAATAACTAATCGATCCATAAAACTTAAGCTAACAAGTAACAAAGAATGGGCCAAGAATGATATTTTGGTCTCACAAATTTGTCTTCATTCAATTAAATATGCAAGATATTTGGATTATCACTCGAATGAGAATATGGGCACTTTCCTGATGAGTAATTGCTTGCTAGAAAAAATTTTATTACCTGTGTAAAACTGCACTTGCCACCTCAGCATTTTCTGCCATGAATGTATGATCTGAATTAGATTCTTCCACAATTGTGCATTAAATCTATCACTTCCTGTCTACCTCCATAGACTATCATCCTTATTTCATATATATCCAAGCTAGCTATGACACATCTCCTTCCTGGGTTTAGGATTTTATACACGAGAAGTAAACCATGTAGCCAATTAGTTGGCTTATTCTCGATCCACCAATGTAGATATCTATAAGTTGGTTTGCTCTGTTCCGGAGGAGTCATAATATTATAAAGCAGATATATCCCTCTGTCTTTCTTAAAGAGATGTAACTTTCAAAACTTCTTTCTTTAGGGGGGGGGAATGCTTCAAATGACTTGGCTAGAACTATACAATGGTCTAAATGCCTCATTACTTTATCATAAGTTAACCTTATACTACCTTATTTTTATTTTGAAGAATCTTTCTAATAATCTTCGTAGGAAGCTATATTCAACATCTCAAAAGTACTGATAGCTCAATATTTTTAAACATATTTCCATTTGAATTGCTTCTAAGCCATACCTCACCAACCACGTCCAAGTCTAAGATGAAAACATTCTTCGTTGAACATGACAAGCATGATGATGAGTTTTGACTAAACGTTGAAGGATATACCAATATCTTCACAATCAATAAAATACAAGGAAAATGAGAAGGAATGGAACAAAGGGAAGCTAGTTCTTAGAGAAAGAGAAAAGGGAAGTTAGAAATATATATACAAATCCTATACAAAAATAATGAAACAAACCAAATGAGAAAGTCATATACTAAAATTATGTTGAGCCTCCCAAAAGTAATTACTGCTAAGTATAGAATATTTTGGCAATAAGATATTTTTTTTCAGTAAATGCAATAAGATAATTTGGAGATCCAGTGATACCATCAACATATTCATAGTAACCCACAACTTTCTTTGATAAATCAAAGTTATAACAATTCAAAATTTTCACTTAAATACATTAATTTTTTTATCTTTCACAATATATTGCGGGGACAAATAAGATATGGAAATCTCCCAACACGTAAAAAACAGAGCATTATATAAACATAAGACAAAATTAAACATTATAAATGCTCAGGTGTTTCTTACCTGAAAAGCATATAAAATGTGCAATAGTCCATTTTTGGAAGGATGCCAATTAGACTGACTTCAAAACCTTCTTGTTCTATCACATCTTTCTTCAACTGTTATTTTCTATCATGATATTTTTAAGTGTGACCTACATGATTATACTAGCATAATACACTATATGCACTAATTGCTTTTGTTACCCCTTGTATTGCATTTTTGAAGGAATGTTTTCCAATAAAACAATTTTAACTGCAGGACCAAATCAGAAATTTTGCAAGATTCAGTTTATCCATTATAACATTATTAAGCTTCTTACCATCAAGCTATTGCTTGGATGGTATCACTTCTTGCTATTTGGAAAAGGAGGGCTCAATTCCAGTTGGACTCAATCATTGAAGGTCAGAGTGCATATAGGATTAAAAAGAGGGTGATCAGAATTTCTTAGTCTCAAAAACATATTATGCAATTTATGAATGGTGGATTTAAGTTCATCTATTTGCTGGATAAGTCTACTAACAAGTCTAATATCTCTGTCAATTTGTGGATAGAAACAGTCAATAGATTAAGAAATGTTCTGTCATTGGATATTGCATGAACTTTTAGTCACCTAGAATATCAATTTGGCGAAGTTTTCCACACTCACAAGCTTGCATGGTGCAATCAAATCGCTGAAGACACTTGTCAAACAGTAACTACATCATAATCTCGAGCTTATAACCACTTTTTTATCTTAAGATAGTCATCCTGCTCTTTGTTAAAATTTTTATATATTATACATTTCCATGGATCAGCCAGGTGCCTTGCAAGACTTCGATACCATTGATTTCCATGTTTTTTTATCCCCTTCTTTTCTACCAATAATGTCAAAAGGAAGAAAGAAAGTAGGACGTTTACGAGAAATGCTACATCTCTCCATGCAAAAACCAAATTGGGAGGAGACAAGGCTCAATTCCACATGTGCTTGCCAGTAAAGGAATTTCTTGTTAGGTGTGCGATTTACTTGGCCTTGCTCCAAACCATTGCAACATGTGCAACAAATCAACCCTCCTAATAGAAATTTCCATCCATGGCCCTAACCACTAGGAATAGTGTCCTACATCTACGATGGTACTTTATAAAAGTTGTATGTATCAGCACCTGAACAAAGGTTTATCAGCAGCCAAAAATGTGCCAATTTATTTTGGCACCGCAACATTAATACACACACAGACCGATATATATATATATATATATAAATACCGGCTTTTTTTTTTTAATGCCGCTACACAAGTCAAAACTTACTACCCTGATAAGATAGTTTCTTGCCAACAGCATCTCCCACTTGCAACCTTGTATTTATTGTAAACAATAGCATGCATGCAGATATCAACTATAAAATTCCATGAATGTTGATGCTGTACTCAAATAGAATAAAATTACTCTTAATGCCTAACTTTTCCTTTAGACTTCTCCGGCTGGGTATTTGCACATGAGAAGCATGCAATAAACTTCAACTATATATCAGAAGAATAAGAAGGAAGAAAAGGAGGATGTGAACTGGGGGAGAAAAAAAAAAAAAAAGGAGAAATCTACGCGACAATGTATCATCAAAATGTCTGAGTCTCGTTACAACATGTACTATGCTATGGATCTTTTTTCAAGATCCAGCAGCTTGTAGAAATTTGTCATATGGGCTTGAAGGTGGTAACCTGAAGGACTGCTCGGACCCACTAGATACTGAATCACAACGCCGAATTTGCTCCTTGCCAATTGATCTCGTCTCTTCATTGGGATAATGCACTAACTGGAAAGAGATAATGGAGTGAAATGGAGAGGAATATACACTTTAGACAGGATAAAACCTAATTTAGATGCATGTATAGACAAGCTTGCCTGGTAACAATCCCAGGAATTGACCTCATTCTCTTCTATCTGGTCCTTCAATCCTTCTTGCTGGTGCTTGAAACTCTGAAGCACCGACATCTTTTGTTGCTTACCCATGACAAGGGCTTCACATTGTCTTTTCATTTGGTCATATGGCACGGGGTTGGAGGCAACTGGTAAGGTAGTAACTTGCCGTGCTGTTTCAACAACCTGCAAGAATTTTTCATTCCCTTGGTTCAATGAAATAAGACCATAAAACATAAATGGCTACAGATCTCAAGAAGAAACCATGCTAACCTCCAATTACCTAGAACTAGAGGAACACAAGTTATGAAGATTGTGTTTATATAGCAATAAACAGGCTTAGTGTTAGATAAATATATACTACATTTAAATGGCTCATGGTGGCAGAATATGTAGAAGAATGTGAAGTTCAACAATTAACAGTACCCAAGATGTTTCATGCTGTGAACTCAACACATGCATGGTGGTGTTTTACTCCAAGGTGATTTGGACACCAATTGGACATTCTATGCTTACAAACTTAAGGTTGTGATTCGCATAAATGCAAAGGCTGTTTCAACAGTAATAAAAGAAACATGTAAGAAAATAAACAATTGCTGAGCTATTTTTAGGTTTATGTTTTGCATGCGATACTTATTTTCAGATACCTAATCATCCATAGCACCTTGTGAACAAAGGCAAGAATTGCTAAGATTTAATTGCTTTACTAAAGTTTGGTGAAAACTGAAAAGATGCAATAAAAACCAATTTAAGCTGATCATGAAAAGTTTTGTGATTATTGATTCATTATATTGCCAGCTTTGGGTACATACCGATTCTATCAATTGATTAACACTTAAAATATCACATGCATGTACGGATTCTGATGTTTTCCTATCTGACTGACTTCCGCATGTGTCTAAAGGTAGATTTTCATCATCCGAAAGACCAGGAGCATCATTGACCTGAAACAAAAGCCTCCAAAATGCTAGATGAAATTTATTTATGTTCTATAAATTTTGACAGCCAATTAAATGTCAAAGTGTAGAGGGAAAGATAAAGTGGTAGACCATGTCGAAAGATTGGCATTCCATTTGTTCGAGTGGTGAACATGGATGCGGTGTCTCCATGAACAATGGACCACCAAGTGGAAAGGCATCATCAGGCGAGAATTCCTGTAAAAGCTGCTCTTTTATGTCCATTAACTTTTCCTGAAACTTAATTTCAAAAACAATGCTTTGTAATCAAGATAACATAGAAACTTATTTATGATAATTTAAGATCTTACGAATACTTAAAACATGGTCAAGTCTCAATACATATATGTAGATATGTTACCTCTGGTAATTTTTCAAACTTCTTTAGTAAGTGGGATATCACAGTCTCTTTTAGTTGCTTATCATCATATTCTACCACTCCAAGGAATTTCAATGCAGCAATTTCATCTTCCTCAGACCCATAAACTGCCTTATTGCCAGGAGATTCTTGCAATCTGCTATCATCTATCAGATGAAGATGAGGATCAACCTGTAACATGATCCACATATATAAGAGGAAATAACTTGGAAAGAACCAATACTAGCAAATGAAAAGCAAAAAAGGTCTATTAGAAAAAAGAATTTGATGCTGTGATTCTTGTAAAACATTAAGTATCAATACTATATAGTATATAGTGCAATACTCATCAGCCAATCAAAAAAAAAAAAACTCTTCTATGGCATAAGCATATATTCAAACAAGAACAAGTTAATAGGCCACAAACCAATTTCTCTGTGATGGTCGCTTTCATGGAAGGAACTAAGACTGGAAGACCACAGGCCTTTGCTGAAAATAGAAGCATGGATGATGCCAAGCTATATAGGGACCTTCTACGAGATGGCTGCAAACAACCTTCATTTATGATGACAGGTCAGAACAGCAATAATCATAGCAACGAGGCCCTTAAGGCAGGCACCTTATTTTCCACCAAAAAGTGCAGATTATCACAGTTTATTCTTGGTAGAAGCTAGTATCAGTATGCATCACTTTTATACATAAAAGGAGACCTCACATAGTACAGAGTGATTTCAGTTATTATATTTTAAGAAAAATATACACAAACTGGTTCTTTACTTTGTAGAAAATTAATTAAACGATGGACAAGTAAATAATATCAAGCTTGAGCAGATCACCGGTAACTCCTGACAAACTCAGAACATGACAGAATGCACCCATGCAAAAGATGTTACTGGCAATTTTTTGCAATACCAGAAAGTATTGCTTGAGAACTAATGGACATCTTTGGTGGTTGCAGAGCCCGCAATTGATCATGTATTCTACCGAAATATTTCTCCGCTTTCCTAAAGGCTTACAGCCTTACATAGTTGTGCAGTTAAAAAAACACCAGATCCTCCGCAGTTATGGCTGCTGTCAATTTCCTTAGTAGTTTTCTCGATAAACGTAGCTGCTGAAACACAGATCCTTAACCTCTTTCCCAACTTTCTCTTTTATATTATAATAGAGGGTTCCAGCAAAACAATTGTGCTAATAAAGATTAGAAGGACTAACACATGAATCAACATACAAAACCTATAGAAATTAACTCAACAATAAGTCATAGGACAAGTTTAACTTGATATAATAGCAAGCGCATCAAATCTTGGCTTGGATTGTCTCACATAGACAGGAACCAATGTAATGATGGTTGATATGGTATGCCAAATTGGATGAGCCCTTACCAAGTAAGCTTCAACAATCCTGGCAAAGAAATTGATTTTCAAGAAAATTTAACAAGAGGGGAAATTGGCATTAAGTTAGATATGAAACAGTAGTTTCCATACAAGTAGTAGTATGTGACTGCATTAACACACACCACACTCTCTCTCTCTCTCTCTCTCTCTCCTCTCTATATATATATATATATATATATATATATATATATATGTGTTTGTGTGTGTGTGTGTGTGTTGTTATATATGTATATATATGTGTGTGTATATATATATATGTGTGTGTGTGTGTGTGTGTGTTATATATATATATATTACAAATTAAAAAATGAGCCTAGTTTTACAGAAAATTCTGGTATGCTTTTCTGATCAAGCTGTTTGCAAATCCAACAGTACTTTATTACCAAACCCCCCCCCCCCACCCCCACAAAAAAAAGGGAGGGGTGGGGGGGGACTCAGCTTGGTTTTAGTTTTATGATATGACTAAAGTTTTCCTCATCACAAAGTCTAGAAAACAAATTTTTGAAATTTAAAGAATACCTTTCTATAATAGAAATTCAAGGTAATGATCTAGATCAATTTACAAAAACTGTCCACAATATCATTTTCTGTAAATCGCAACCATTCGAACCTAATTTCAATCAAGGTTTTCAATCTCGGTATAAGACCCTGTACTAGTCAAGTTGGTATGATTCAACCCCATACCAACACAATATGTTGCTGGAGTTGGAAAAATAGCAATAGTATGCATCAGTACAAAGGGAATATCAAGCCCTACGTATCATACCGGGTCAGTATGATATATGCCCCATAGCAGCTGGTGGACATCAGCAACAAAAACCTTGATCTCAATTATATCAGCAAATCTTGGTGAAGTCTTCTTTACCAATCAATTCCATTAAACAGTGACTTCAGGCGTTTGCAAATTAACCATGTGACTTCCATCAATGTTATATATGGTCTTTTCCCTCTCTTTTGTAAACCTCCAACACATTCTAAGCCCCTTTTTCTGTTTAATTTGCTTAAACTATCTCATTAGCTTCCCTAAACTTTTCCTCGATTGGTGCAGCTCCTAGCTTCCTCTGTTTGCATTCTTCACCATTTTTTATGTTGTAAAATGCATCCACATCAACATCTCCAACTACAACATAAATTAGCACACTTGGACCTTATTTATTCAATAACATTTTCAAACATACAACATCACGGGCCCCATTGTTGTCTTTAAAATGTCCTGCTTAAGTCAGCCATGCTTAATCTCCAAAGATTAATATGCAGTTTGATGTATCAGGGAACAAGTTGATCTCATCAATGTATCCAGCAGAGTCAGAAGGTGAGAACCATTTGACCATGCTAGCTATTCTAACTTCATTAAGTTAGGCCCGATGCATATCAAAGCAGATCATAAGATAAAATTATCTTGTTTAAATGCACTACTATTTGGTTTGAAGCATTCATGGAAAATGAATAACTAAACAGTCAGCAAGTTGCAATTAAACTAATGCATCACACCTCAATTATCATATCTTAGGCTTCTCCGCTCCTCTTCCCCCTCTCACCATAGTAGGGTAGCTCAAACAGGTCTGCATGGTATGGTCTGGTAAAGTCAAGTCCAAATTATAGTTTACCAATAATGAAACTATGTTGGCTTAACAAGACCCAACTGTGATCCGGGCATCCAGCCCATCGGCATCCTGTTTGATCACTTGGTTGTATTATTTAACTATTTGTTGTTGGCTTTATGAATTCTTATTTACCAGTCAGCTGGCTGTGTATTAAAGCAATGTTCTTTGCACCACTAATGAAAATATTTGAGAACATATTTTACTCCATGAGTAAATGAATGGATGGCTGGTGTTATGCTTTGTTCCTAATCAGGTGATAGAGAAGAGTTTCTCCGATACAAGATCGAGCCACATATTTTTCAGTGGCTGAAGCAGATTAAATTAGAGGTTTTCCGATGATTGGTATTCAGTTAGAAAATAACTTCACAAATGATAAGTTGTTATTCCATGACAGCAATAGAATTTTATCATTTCATCTCCTTCATAATGTGATAAAAAGAATCACTAACCAAAAAAGAAAAAGAAACTACTATATGTGGGTAATATAACGGGAACGAGGGTGTCAAGATTCAAATGTGAAGGTCCATAGGTTCCAAACTTTTAAAATCTACAGTTATACATACTCCTAAAAACAATCATACCTCACAAGTTTTATGCCAAGAATTTCAGGAATAACAGATGACTTGCCAGCTTTTTATTAATGTCATACTTGATTGTATCCTTTGGAGGATGATACTCTCATGTCATGGTCGAGCAACTTACTTTCGTGGTCAAGGGAGATCCTCCTCAGTGAAAAAGCTAGCTGAAAACCACGAACGAGAGCCACATGACTAGAGTTCTGCCAGGAACATTTCAAACAGACAGGAAAATATTTTACATAGATTTCCATAAAATGTTTAGAAAGAAGTAAAAAATTTGCTCAATAGAATAATCTTAGATAAATCAAAATCCAGAATTAGAAGACATAAGCACCAACAGATTTTAAGATGCAGCATCTCAATTATTAAACAACATTTGTTCAAGGCATAATGTTCAAATTGAACATAATAAACATATTAAGCTACAAAGAAATCCTTTAAAAAAAAAAAAGAAAAAAAGAAAAAAAAAAAGACAATCTTGATTCTGCATGTTACTGATTATGTTGAAGTATCATTTGTCTAGCATATATAGTGTATGCTTATAGATTGTCTTGACAAATAATCTGATAAACCTCTACAATATGAACAGCGTATTCCACCATCCCTCCTATTTGCATTATGCTAAAATCAAAACCATTGCTTCTAAAGTTTCAAAGTTTTATGCGGTGAAAACAGGGTGCTTTTATGAGCACAATATTTATTTGCTAGATGCCTTGACACCTGTATGCTAAACTAATAATTTGTAGATAGTTTTAGTCTTTGTATCCAATTACGGAAATAGATGGTGTGAGATGGGCATGTCATATATTCATGTCCACATTTTCCCAATATTGGAACTAGTGCCATTTGGCATGGCTTCACAAGGGCAAGATCCAAATTGAAAAGAAAGGATCCAACAATATCACAGGTATATGTGCTAATTCTGATATGTACATGTATTACATGTTATGAATCTAAAAACAAGGTAAAATTTAGGTCCTGCATCCCTAAAAATCAAAGCAGTCAGCTCCTCATCAGTATCAAAAGGTATAAAGTGAGGAAAAAAAAAAGGAAAAAAGAAAAGAGGAAAAAGATGATGAGTGTATCAAGAAAGAACCAGCTAAAATTTATCTACCAAACTGTATGACTAACAAAGATCTGCATGAAAATACATAAAAAAAGGCATAGGCTTAACTCAATGCTATCAGACACTTGGAAATAATGGAACAAGGTACATGTTAAAGGTACACTACAACTTTTAGATTATCAGGCATTAACAGTAGGATGTTGCCCACAAGGAACTCACTTTCGATTGAGAAAATAATAAAGCAAGGTTGTAACTGTGTGCCATTGCTTCATAATTTGCAGGCATATTATATTGTGATGTTGCCTGAGCCCATATTGATGAGAGCAGAAGACCCACTTCATGATTACTCAATCTCATAAATGTCAGCTCCTAGAAAAGTAGACAGAAAGAATATGATTATGAAATAGTAAATCACTTTGCAGCTAAGATCTCGAAAAGAACAAGAAACATATTACACTATCATTGCACATAGGAATTTAGTAATTCATACTTCTTGTCTACTTTTAGTAACAGCTCTTCCATTAGATAGAGAAAGGGACGGAGAGAAGTTGATGCTATAAGGATCACTCTGGAAGGGGTAAACTGTACACTGGCTTATGTCTGCATTCAGCTGTTGGTATCCATCCTTCAGTGTACCTTCCAGTGCAGCATTGATCTTCTCCATTTTTTCTAGGCATTCATTCTTATCAGTACTCTCTTTCCCCAACTTCTCCAATATAGCCCTTGAAGAAGAAAAACCTGAGAGAGCTACCAAAAGTGTACCTTGTGGATCATATCCCTTTAATGTAACCGGAATACATGAAATTGACCAAGGACAAATAATTGAGGGCCCAAGAATGGCTGAAAAAACACGATGGGAACCAACTCTTGTTTCATGGTCTCGGTGTGCCATTGCTAAGAGAAGCTGGTGAAATAAAGCTTCTGGAAAAGCCTGAAACATGTGTTAAGACTGAATTAACCATCTATTATCAAGTTTCTACTTTCTAGCATCGAAATACTTGAACATATGCATTTTATCCCTCTTACAGCAGATGTGTTGGAGAGGATTAATAGAAACTTGCCTTCTTGCAATATGATAAGTTAGGGATAGGAGCTATTATCTGTGCAAGACGATAAACAGAAGACATTGTAGTTCTTGCAACAATAGCAGTAGAAGAGAGATTGTCCAGCACGACAGCCATCATATCAAGAATAGGTCCAACATCCCCTACCTGTTCATCAAAGATCTATCCAGTGAATTTTACAAAGTGAAACATAACTTGTATGTTATATGAAGTACATAACCTTGTCTGTCAGTTGCACAAGACACTCTTCTAGGGCAAAATGAAGAATAGAGTTCCACTCATTGACATCATCACCCAAGTTTGATGCCTCGATGGAACATTGCATGCATTTGCGCAAATGTCTCATCAAGTCACTTATTGCAGTAATTATAGCTCCTGAAGCTTGTGGCTTTGCATGTTGTGCAAGATGTGTCACCACATTGACAATATTAATCTGCATGAGAGGCTGTTTGGCAACATTCTTGTGATCTAAGTGCTTGATTATGATAGATAATAGCAAATGGCTGTTTTGTCCTGAAGACCAAAAAAATCAGTTTAAATTCCACGGTATATGGAGGGAACAAGAAAGCCACAGAGCAGGGCTTCACCTGAATTCTCCAATAGGGCCCACATATCAGATAAAACAGAACAAGCAACTCCTTTCTCAGGAGACCAATAATTTTCACTGTCAAAGTTACGAAATAGGGGTTCTAAAACACGCCTCACAGTAGTTGCCCCCTTAGCAAGATTAGCCATATTGTGCAAGCAAACTCTAGACCAGTAAACAGTGCTTTTGGAAATATCCCTGTTAACAAATGAAGCTGTTTAAAATGATAAAAGTAGTGTGGATTGTGGGCATTCAATAAAGAAAATCATCTAAAAGATGAGCCCTCACGCTGTAGCACCCAGTTCAACTTTTACACTATTACGTACTGACAGAACCTTCTTCCAGGAATCCTGGAAGGAAGAAATGTCATCTTCTGTTCTGATACCTTCCTCCATGCAGTGATTTGGATGTTGAATGTATTGCCAATCTTGCTTATGATTTCCTGAGCCCATTTGCTGAGCCTTATAATTTTTCAGGGTCACTGAGACAATCTGTTTCAACCAACAAAAAAAAGAAACAGATCTTAACAAACTATGGAGCAAAACCAACTGCCTAATGCTTATTGCAGCATAAATAGAAACTAGAAAAAGAATCTGAAATTGAATGAATTGAGATAAGGTCTTAATTTCAAGGAAAATTTAAGAGATGGTTCAAGTTTAAAAAGATCATAGTGAGTGCTCAAAAGCAGCTCCCCTTAGCAAAGCATCAGAAACTTAAGGAGAATCAATCATGGGCAAGAATGGCATTATTGTTTTCGAAGTGTAAGGGCAGGAAAAATCACAAGCCCTCCATGCATGCAAGCACAAGAACACAGTCATTATTAGATATCAAACTAGAGAGAGAAGACCAGATTAATGCTTGCTGCTTAACAGGACCAGGGCTGTGGAGGAGCTGAAGCTCTGTAGCAAACCAAGAAGAGGCATAGCCACGTGACAAGATTGGACAACATATCAACCAAGAAGGAGAATAGAGATGGAGATGGAGACAAGTGCACAGGCCAGAAGGAAGAAGATCAGAAGAGGGAACGAGAAGGGAATGCATGCCAAAGGAGAGGAGATGGGGTCACAAGCCAGAGAAGAATGAGGGGGTCACGGTGGTCAAGAGTGTAGTATAAGGAATGCCTATAACAGGGTTTTGATACTCAATATTGATAAAATTCAATTCGCATTTTGGTAGAAACAGAATTTAATCTCTATTATTCATTCCAAGAACTAAAAGTTCGACCATAAAAGACATGATTTGAACAAGCCACAACATCCCTCATGACCCATTTAGAATCTGGGTTGAAAAGTCAAGACAAACTAATATCATACTAAAAAACTACCATGCAAACCCAACTCAAACAGGTAGCTTGACCAATCAGGTCATAGAGTCAACCAATCTCCACTATTCTTTGATATAAAAATTCTGATAGGTTATTTGGTCACCCAGTTTTCATAAAAAAAATGTCTAAGAATCTGCATGGATTCTACCAGGTCTGCAGGGTACCATGCCATGCCAAGGTATGTGCCATGCCGTTGAAAAAAGAAAAGATAAAAGAGAAGATAAAACTCTTTTTAAAACAGCTACTTCTAAAAATGACTTGATACATGCCATGCTAACCCGCATCCAGGTGCCTACATAGGCCTGGAAAGGTACAAGTCAACCAGCACAAGCCAGCATAGGTTGGCCCATTGAAAACATGAGTGCATCAAATAGGTCCTTATCTAAAAAGATAAGTTTGATGGGCAGGTAAATATATCCTTGAATCCCATGGAGTTTCTTTATCAAGTCTTGTCTCTTGGTGGTGATTCTTTCAGACCCAAAATAAGTTACATAGTAGAGTCTGAGAATTGCTTAATCAATCAAATCTCATCAATTTCTAATGGCAAGTAGTACATGACAAAATCTTTACAGAATCTTGATCAACAAGATGTTCCCATTGTTGTGTTCATGAAATTTTATTAATTTCTTCCAATTATGACTTGTAAAACTCTTGTTTTTATCTATTTGATTATCTGACCTATAGTGGGTTTTATATTACTTCATTAGGTGCTCAAGATGGGCGATTTCTCTTTTGAGAGGTTTAACTTCTTTTGGCTCCTTTTTTCCAGCAATTATTTAGACTATCTAAAGTATTAATAACAAAAGTTATTAAGAAAATTATGCACCTTCCTCTTCTGATCCATTAATTTGCAGACTTGGGAATGAAGATATCTTTTTGGTTTTCATCACAGTGATATCTCAATCTGCATCATATTGCATTTTAGAGAAATGGCCCACATTCACAAAATTAGTGGAAGACCCCCTCTCCAATAGGCACGTTAGTTGAATAATGCTTTAATGAAAGGGAGCCCCTTAAGGTTTCCACTTCTCTGTTTCCTATTATCATTTTTGGTTTGATTGAGAACCCAATGTCACCTTCTTTCACATTTTTCTGTGCATCTTTTTTTTTTTTTCTTAATGACAAATGACGGAAAACCATTATTTTTTTCATCTATGCATAATTTTTTAACTGTCCTTATGATTATAATTAGAGCTTCTACTCCACCTTTTTTTTTTTTTTTTTGGTGATGGTGGTGTGGGTGTGTGGGGGGGTTGTTCCACTGAAGTTAGGAGTTGATAACGCATAAGTACTTTCTAGACAGCACAGTGTCTAAAAACCTACATTTTAACAGAAGAAATGAGGAAAATCTAGTGTGGATGTGAAACATTTAAAAGATATATAAGGAATAATTAACTTACATCATCAAAGTCCATTGAGACATAGGAGCACTCGCCCATGAATTGCACCTGGATATAAAATTCAAAGAAGATAAGAAAGTCATCAAGGAAATGGCATCTGGTATATTTATACACTACTAAAACTACTTATGGTTCTTCATGCGGACAGAGAAGAAAAAACTCAATGAGGCATGAATCTTGACTAAGTTTAAGAAAGACCAGTTATTGAATAATGTCACAATGAAAGTTCCATAATTACACATTTGCTCACTCTGCTTCTATGCTAATATAACTTCCAAGCAAGTTATGGTATCAAAATGAGATATCACTACAAAGAATGATGAACATGCATGAAACATAGAGAGCTTTTCCAAAAATATTGAAGAGTACATAAAAGTAAATTCCAGATGATAATTTTCCTGGGGCAATTTTATCTTGCAGTAAGAGTTTTTTTTAAGATTAAACTATCTTCATCGTGCTGATATGATCACGTACCGAAGGAGTACTGACAACAAAAAATGAGAATTAGAAGTTGCTATTTAGACTATGTGAACATTACAGAATAAAAATTCTGAGGCAAGAACTCTAATCTATCAAAGTACATTACCACAGAAGCAAGAGCTTGCAACCCTGCAGAGCTCACTCGGAGTCCCCCAACACCTCTCCCTGCTTCTTGACCAAGATGACAAAGTTTAGGTATGATTCCTTCTACGTTGAACATGTAAGTGCTGTCCACCTGTTACAAGAACATGCCACAGTTATGAAGCAACTTGCATCAAGCAAATGCAATATAGATGGTCAGAAACAAATTTAAAATTTACTGAGGTTTCACTGAAAGGTTACTAAGTGAGAGGAGATTGTATATTATGAGGTTTCACTAAAAGCAGTCCCTTGGCATTCTCCTCTGGGAGCTAATTTACTACATGAAACCAAATCAACAAGCTTCATCCATTATATGTGACGACCTAAATTATGTTAACCCAAAAAGGAAACTAAGGCTCTCATAAATTTAATGCCTGTCCATTGATGTTTATAAGGAATTACAATAACAATCTTGCAGTCAATCCGTTGACAGCCCTTCTGGTCATACATAATTGTGTTCATATATGATATATGTATGCATTTATTTTACACATCCATGTACCACAATATCTCTTTAACTTAATGATAGTAACCATTAAATATTAGAACCAATGGGGACTGATATAGATGACCATACAACTTACCTGACTGTTAAGAAAGTCAACAAGCATAAGACAACCCAGAATACGCATGTCATCTTCTTGTGTTTGATCAAGAAGTGTTCGCACAATGCCCAATAAGCTAGTAGCAAACAATGGCCTGAATACAATCAAATAGATGTCAGACGTATAGAAGTTACAAAGTAAACAAAGAACCATTGAAGCAATATTATAATAATGATTTCAAGATTAGCAATACATGCCGCCTCCCAATTCAGTTATGCATTTGAACAAACTGAGACCTTACCAGTACTGTATATGGATCATCCACATTTCTAACACATTGAGAAAAACAGTTGCATCTTCATGTTACTTTACAGTTCTCGTTATGCACATCATATAGAAAAATTTATTCTGCTTAAAGATTAAAAAACTTTGCAATAGGTTGACAACCTTCAGCATGAAGTTCCACTTTAAGGTGCAAGCTTTTATACATATCACGAAGTATAGGTGTGGCTTTCATCATCACAGTCTATTAATGCTTGTTCATATAGTTAAAGAACTTATTAATAAATTCAAGAGAGCTCTATTTCCCTACAACAAATTTGACATGAACTGCAGCACACCAAATCATGCTAAAAGGAAACAGAAGCATGGCCTATCTAATATGTAATAAATACCAATCATCTAGATTATACACATATCATGAATGAGTTGGATAAGCAGATGATAATAAATAAAATATTTCTTAAGTATATTCAGAAAAGTTTGATATGTGCAACCCAAATATGTAGAACAGATTCAAATATTTCAAGAGTATCAAGTACTAACTGACCAATTCAAGAATGATGCTAATGCACCCATATCTTTGTTCAAGATAGCAGGTTAAACTTATTGCAATCAATAGAAGGATATAATTGTTTATTAAAATAAAGAAAATCCAACTTGTGAACTATCATGAACAATGCCGATTGTCCATGAAATATACTTTACTGCATTATGCTGTACCATCACAAACATGGTTTGCTGAACTGGACCGAACCGCCCGAAAATGGTCCGGTTCAGCCCTATTTTTCGAATCAGGACCGAGCCGGCCCGAACCACTCCTAACCGGGCTGAATCCTCCAATTTGATACGGTTCGGCCCTGTTTCCTTTTTTTTATATAGCATCGGTGGGTGGGATTTTTTTTTCTTGATTTTTTTATTATCGGTGCAGTGGTACGGTACTGTGCCATACCAGTCAACCACTGGCATACCAGTCGGTACCAATTCAGCCTTCCTTGATCACAAATGTATAAAACAAAAAGAATGAAAGTTTTTAAAAAAAAAAACTTTAAAAAATATGCCGTACATGAACAAACATATGGTAGAAAAACCTCACCTGCTTTGGCCTATGCAATTTTTTTATTAGATCAATAGTCTTTAGAACCTAAAAGCATCTGTTTGGCTCCTATACTCACATCACAGGCATGTCCATGACCGACCAACCATGAAAAACAAATCCCAATATGGATTGTCATTAGCTCCAAATCCATTGTAAACACTTGGAAACCAAAACCCATCCAAGCAAATCGAGAGAATCGAAACTTTATAACAACCCTTAACCCAAATCTAGTAAGCTAAATATTCTGCACATAAACTACACCTATTAATGAACCTTCGTACAACATCCAATGCATCAAAATGCACACAGCATACATAATCGCTTACGAGGACATCAAGCTAAATATTGCCCTACATTCATTTGTTCCCAGTCCCACCAGGTTATAGAAAACCAGGAAAAAAAAGGATAAAAGTAGACTACCATGTGACTAAAGTTCAGTCAACAGCAAAGTGTGCAGATGCAACAGTCACCATGATCGTTATCATCAAAGAACTCCAACACCACCCCTCCCCCCCAAAAAAAAAAACACTCTAAAATTTGAAGCCCAGATCCTTGATCTCAAGGAATCCACTAAGTTGTGTGATATTGACTGACAACCAAGGTTTACCATGAAAGCTAAACCACAGCCAATCTTTGAAAGAGGACACTATAAGCGTTGGTTATTTACCTAAACCACCTTTAGCAGTATAGCCTAACAGTTGCTGTCCTAGAACCCTAACTTAGAGATGGACCAAAAAATCAAGTTTGCAATTACATCGAAGTTACTGAAACCATGATTTCTCATCACAAACTGTTTACACCATGGTACCCTGCCCAATGCACAATCTTGAAATATCTGACTCCTAATGCGACCTAACCACCTAATACATACCATGCAATGCACAACCTTGAAATATCTTACTCCTTATTGTGACCCAACCACCTAATACAAACTACCCCTCACACATCATCTGATAGAATGAAGATTTAAAGCAGAGTAGGTATGACATTTTTTCATAAATGTATCGGTTGCAGCCTTATCAGTAAGAGATGACCCTTCAGAATTACCATTCTATATAAACAATGTATCCATGTAAGCCCATGTGTTGTCATGCCTAATACTTTCCCATGATTGGTCACTAGTTGACTCAGTGTGCTGTCCACCATATCATAACTTTTGATGGCAACTTGTTTGCAATACAGCTAAAGTTGAGGTGTTCAATGGTTAAGCTCTGTGGGCAACTATGGTAACTGGCAGTAGTGATCGCAAAATCCACTGGCACTCTTAGTCACTCTTAGTCAATCGTTGCTATTAAAAAAAAAAAAAAAGAAGGGCATACCAATGCCATTAGATGAGTTATCCATTAAACATTGTGCCAGTAAACTCAATCCCCAAAACTGGAATCCAACAACTGAAACTATTTGCACCAAAATCACCTTGTTGCCTACATGGATCTGGCACTTATCTAAGTGGAATGATAAAATATATTAGAATGGATAAACACAAGAATTAAGGTAAGTACGAATGGAGGAAAGGAATATATGCAGAACTCATGATGAAGCCGGTCTCTGTATATCAGCATTAAAAGTCTGGAATCATCCTGAATTTGTTAGTTACTTCAAGACAAATTCCAAACTTTTTAAACAAATTAGTAAGCTGATTGTTTGGTCCTATTAGAAATCTATGTGGAAATATAAGCATGCATCCAAATGTCTCTAAAAGCAGAAACAGAAAATATTATTGGAGTACATTATTTAAACTATCGAGTATTGACAACAGACTTAAGCAAGTTCTGACAATATAAACTCAAAAAAGAACGAATAGATGAAAACATACATAATCATTAATCATGCCAGGCAAATGTATCAACTGTGAATAAAAATGTATGGTTAATCAAAATATGCATTCAAGCAACTTATTGCATATAAAACATGCCTTAAACTTACATCTGCTCCTTACATGAAGCTAAAAGTTTCCTATATATGCATGGCACAGCTTTTGCAAGACAGGAGTGTTCATTCCGCAATTCTTTATAGAATCTTTGCTCCAAGCACTTTGTAATCTGCAGGGAAAGTAACATAAATGACAAAAAACTAATATTCTTGAGGCTTTTATTCTTCCCTAAAATTAAACATATAGAGCAAGTTTTGTGAAGATTAACATCATCTAAATCAACACAATATACACGGTAGTCTAAGTTTCACATGCCTTGCACAAGTTAACAAGCAATGCCCCAAACCAATCAGCAGAATTCTAATTATAATCTAATAGGACCTCCAATTTTAAAAGCATAAAATTTAATGCCAGTATTGCTCAACCAAAACCGAGGAAACTTATTTATGATAACTGAGCCTAACAAGGAGAGGAATCCTGTGCCAAACATAGCTGGGCTAAGGTCCTACTTTAACAACTCGGTCCCACATTATTAGGCAAAATGCAGCCGAAAAAATCAACTTCAAGATAAAAACCCTATTTCTCTTATCCTAGATCCGAAAGGTTGAAGGGTTAAGCAGATTTTCAATCATAATAAGAAGCTCAAACTATGAAATCACTAGCAAAAATGATTTGATGAATGAGCATTCATAAGATAAAACCAACATCAAGTAGTCAGGACATGGTTTGATGATTACATTTATGATTATCATAATGTAACTATTTTTATTGTAAGGGTGGTACATAAGATGGCTTTGATAATTATTTCTGAAAAATTGCTTCAGATGATTAATGAATATCCTGACTAGATCCTATTCAAACTTATATACTAAGACCCAGTCTTTTCAGGCAACTATTGATGATGGAACTAGGAGTTCTAATTCTACAAGTTAGCCCATGATGTGCACTATCTGCAGATGATTTTTTTCTCCTGATTAATGAAATATGGGCTGTCATGAGTGCTATTGTGAAGGAGAGTTACAGTGGATAAGCATCCAGTAATACTAACTGAGCCAAACGGAAAGTAGATGGAATGAGATTTCAATAGATTTGCAAAGCAAATTGTTGCGGCAGTTGATGCACTGAAAGTACCCTGGGCCCTGTTTGCTTAGTGAATAAACCCTTAGTCTCTGCCAAATGCCAAAAATACATTCTTATTAGGACCACATTGCTTTATTTGCTAAATGGGATATAATCACTTTAAGCCAAATAAAACTATTCTTTTGTTTTGTTTTGTTTATTGTGTTTTTTGGCTTAATTATGCGAAAACCCGGAATTTTTTAGGGTTTTCAATTACAGCTTGAACTTTTATTTGGTGCAATCAAGTCATCGAACTTTTAAATTCTTTCAATTAAAACCTTGGCTCTAATTTTCGTTTGATTGTCGTGAGTGAGTTGTCACGTGAGATATGTGATCAGCTTATGTGGCCTCCTTTTGCTGGTCTGAAAAAAATTTTAGAAGTCTTTCTCTTCTTTTTTCTTCCATCTTATTCCATCTAAGGTTTCTATCAATGGAAAAATTAAAAAAAATCCTCTTCCCTCGGGTCTGTATCCTCTCTCTTTTTCGCCTTCTTGGAATAAAAGGAAGAAATTTCATTTTTAGATGAGTAGATATCAAAGTTAATGCATCTCTATCTCCTCCAACCCTCTTTCACCCCAGCTTCACCATTCCACTTGCCTCTCATCAATGAGAGGAATCCTCTCCTTCACTTGCCTAAGACCCCCTTCCTCCCCTTTTTGGTTAGCAATCCTTTCCTTCTTATGGGCATCTCCTTTAGGCCGTTTCCCCATGGCCAAAATGGGAAGGTCACCTCCTCCCTAGTTGAAAGCCCAGTGCTTTGGATTTGTAGGTTCTACATGTTTTATGCCCTCCTCAAGGCTAGCCTTACAAGCTTCCAATCCAATCCATTCATCTCTTCAGGTTTTGAATCCTTCTTTTTCTTTTACTTTTTTTGTGTTTAATTTAGTTTTTGGTGATTTTTTGTGGCCTCTTCTTCACACATTATCCCATCATTTATGTTGTTTTGTGTTTGTTTTACAGAGAAGGAGAATGGTGTTGCTGATTTGGGGTTTTCCAAGTGGATTGAGAGCTTGCAAGGGAGATTAGGTTTGTAAGCCCTTACCTTCTTTTTCTATTGATCTCTTCTCTTACAATTTATTTGCCATGGAATTTTAATTGTTTAAACTGGATGCTCTTATGTCAATTTCTTTTGTCATATAAGCAACCTGACGTCACATAAGCAAGCCATGTAATAACTCTGTTATCGTAGGATAATAGAAATTGGAGCCAAGGTCCAAATTGAAACAGTCTAAAAATTCTATGACCGGGTTGCACTAAATAAAAGTTTAGGATGAAATTAAAAACCCCCAAAAGGTTCAGGGTTTTTCGCATAATTAAGCCCTTTTTTTGGGGGGGTGGGGGAGGGGGGTGGATGTTCAATTGGACTGATTCCTGTCTGTCCCACCAAACAGCATTTGCAACAATTCAGTTTATCCCAGGTTCCCATCCAAATCAAATGTCAGAGTTCTTCCTGGAAAATCAGGAAAATAGAATATAACAAGAATGCAGAGGGGAGAAAATTATTCAGATATTCCTTATTCACAAACCATAGAGGGCCTTAGGGATATTGACTATTAAGTTTGAAACTATAATCACAAGGATGGATGGACTGACTTATAGAGTTATCCCACAGATAACATATGGCTGGAAGACAAGGTACATTATGTATTTATTGTCTAAGTGTCGCCTGTGAATGAGACTAAAGAGTAATATCTATTCAAAATCAATAGTTTTGGCAGTGTTGTGTAAGTTACATAATAAAGATGATGGGTGCACATAGCATGATCATATCAAAGATGAAAATAGTAGGCCACACTAAGTAATGCCAGCCTTAAATGCATGTACAATTGATGGAGCTCCATAGCTACATCAATTCAAGAGAAAAATTGGCAGCATATACCATTATAGAGTTGTCATAGAAAGTAGAAAAACTGATAAAAAGGGGAGGAAATCTTTATGGAAAGATCATCAATAATGGAGGTGAATTAAGTAAAAAGGATTACAAAGAAGATCAGTTAGGCTTGAACCAAAATGAAGGATCTGTAAAAAGGACCTTGCAATTTATATTATTTTGGAGACAGATTGATTAAGTATAGCTGTGCTTAACTGATGCGACTGTGGTGGATAATTATGTTGTTAAATTTCTCTATATTGGATGCTCAATCATGTTATTTAAATGGCTGAAAAGGAAAATTCTTAACAATACAGTTAAAGTTGCTGAACTTGTTTGGCCATGATATTCAGCCAACTAAAAAGCAAGTATACTAATTTATTAATCAATTTCAATAGTAAAACTACTGATTCGTTAAACAGAAAATTATTAAGCGGCAATACTTTTACTTAATAATACCAGCAAACTTTTAAGTGATAGTCACTTATTTTCTGGAGAATTACAAGTGTCTAGCACTCCAAATTGTTTGAACACAGCAATCAAAATGATCTGCTAAGATTTTTTAGGGAACTCTGTCTTACACCATGCACATCCAGTGTGCAGAAAGTCATTATAATGGAGATAAATAAAGTGCCTAGGTAACATTTTCTGGCATTGCACCTAATAAGACAGTGGATTGAAGGATGAACTCAAAGTATGTTCGTAATTAAAAGTTTATGCCAATACTTCATACATTATCCAGTACTTAAATTTGACACATCAATCCAAATCAAGAGAGCACAAAAGTAAAATGCGATAGACATAGGAAGTACCTTTGGCATCCGCATCGGATTTTTTGAAGCATATTCACAAAGCTTGCTAATCATCCTATCATTTGGTTCTCCATCCTACAAATTTATGAAGGAAACTTAATCAGCAAATATGAGTGAAGCAGATGTGATGGTTATCTCACTCCACAATAATACACAAGCAAAGAATAATAGAACTATTTTTTTGAAGGCGACTACTTCTCAAGATTCAAAAGAAAGAAATTTTACATAGAATAACCAATTTTGAATGGAGAGTATTTAAAATATTATTATTGGAAAAACAATGACTAATTGTTATCCTAAAAAACTAGTGATAGGTTATAAAGAATATGGAGTAAAAAGTTGAATGCTGGAACAAGATAAAAAAATAGATACAAATTTGCTAGATTTACAAATTCTCACTGTATTGGAAGCAGATAATTATTGCTAGAGTGATGGGAGTATTTTGATGGTTCTAGTATTCAGAAACTAACCCAATTGGGTAACAAACTGGTGAAATGGATGAATATACACACTAGGACAGAGATTTATGTAATTTTTAGTGGCAAACACAGAGAGATCTGAGACCAACATCACTTACCCGCTGTAAGAGATGTCAAGCAAAAGCAACCGTGAACAAATTGCAAGCAACAGGCCATTCTCATAAAACTCTATTAAAATTTGAACTTTTAAAGTGACATTTCGATGGGATTTGGGTGGTGACTCTCATTAGACATTTTTCAAGAAGGAGAAGATGGTTATTTTTTTTCCTTATAGTTACAGTATACAAGCCCAAGAAAAGGAGGCTTAGTAACATAGTAGAAGTTACAGGACTTTGATTTGGTTTCTTACTATCAGAACCCTTTGGACAAGACAAATATGAGTTGCAAGATTAGGCAGTGTCATTACTTGACTCAAGGATGTCAAGTAGAAAAAAATAGCATAGAATGTATCTTTCGAGGAAATCTTTGATGACAACATTTATTCATGAATTAACTAGATTCTGAAAGACATGCCATGGACCAAAGCTTATTGCATGGGGCTTGCATGTCATCAGTTTTACAATGCTAATTAACAAATCTGCTCACAAGGGGGAGTCCTCGTGGCATTGCTGTATAAGTTCTTGTCAAGAAAAACAGGTGCTCATTTGGGTATGCTTTTGCCATCATAGATGGGACAACAAACACAAGGATTGCTAGCATAGTAAACAGAGCTGCCATCAAGGAATGATTCAAGATGTCACATGTTCACCAAGATTCTTTGCAGATTTGAATCAAATAACATCATTCTTATGGCATGTCTAAATATCCTCTGCTTTATATCTCAATTGTGTTATGCTTCACAATGAGCATAAAATTAAGAACAGAACCGAAAAAGTCCCAAGAAATACATGAATGACACAAGACAGGGCTATAACAGAAGAATTAACTAGATAAACATTGTAGCTCATCTTGATCTTCAGTTTGCTACAAGTTTTGACCATAAAGCTCTAAAGGACTTCTTAAGCAAGAACAAGACTACTATAATCAAACGAGTGAAAAAACAATGCACGAGTATCACCAACATACTTAAGCAAATCCAATATGTACTGTTGGGCAAAAAAAAAAAGCAAAGCCAACTGAGCTTCCGATCAATTATATCAGTTATATTGATTGATAATTATTAAAAAAAATACTAAATTGATCAGCAAAGTTAAGAACTTCACCAGAGACTGAGGAAAGATATTGGCTAGGAGCTTCTTGTAGCGTTTAACTGGCAGTCGTGACCGTGCCCTCAGTGAAGGGCAGAAGCAACAGAGATTTGCACAGGCAGGCAACACCCGCCTCGACATAACCCCCATTTTCTTTCTTCCTTTCCCTTTCCACCTCCCCTTTTATTTCCCCTTCCCCAATGTTATCGAATCAAAATTTTTGAATCAAAAAATACTGAAGAAATCCCAAAATTCTTATAGCAATTTCATCAGATAAGAGTTCCTTAAAGTCCGATTCAAGGAATTTTCCAGACTCTCCAAAAACCTTATCAATGCCCATCAATTTTTCCTTCTATACAGAATTGAAACAAAAAACAAAAAAAATCTAGCAAAACTGAAGAAGAAATTCTCAATACATAATAAAATCCAAGAACTCAGGTGTCAAAAACTCTTCTTTAACGATCGGGATCAGCCTGCAATTGAAATTGACAGAATCAAAGCCTGCAACCAGATGAGAAAAGTTTAAAAAAATCAAAATCAAAATTTTTTTTCTTTTCCCGAACCCGATTTGCTGTCTGGATGATGGCTGAGAGGAGGAGGAGGAAAAAAGAATTGAAATCAAAGGGCAGCGATCGATCGGACTCACTTCGGATACTTGACTGCCTCCAGAAGGGGGCAGCGGCTCGCGATCTCCTTTAACGCTTCTATTTTATTGTCATTTATTATCTGTATATAGATACACACACATAAATAAGTGGAGAAGAATAATAAATGCGTCGGCTATAAGCTAATTTATAAAAAATATAAGATTATTATTTAGCAAATAAAGTGGGGATTAAATTCCCAATTTTTCTTACAGGGGTGACAGAGACAATGCCTCGGGCTCCTAGACACCCTTCAGCCGAAGGAGACGGTTCAGGAGACAAGGAAGCGTGACTTAGTACCCTGATTTTTTTATTTTTATTTTTATTTTTTTGGAAGGGGGTGTGGGGTGGGATGCGGGGCGCGCGGGGAGTTGGCGGGTAAGGTCAAGTTTAGTCATACCAAAATTCCTAATCGGCCTCCTCGTGGTTGAATAACCAATTAATTGCTAAAAAAAACTTAACTAGACTTTTTATTAAAAAATATATTTAATTATCAATATTATAAGAAATAAATGACTTATATTTTTATTGCAAAATGGTACATATATAAAAATTATGAATAATTTTATTCAAAAAATACAATAAAATTAGATCAGATTTTCTAAAGGAATTGAACCTGTTAGCCTACTCAATCCGTTTCTTTTAAAGATCCATTCTAGTTAAATCTTATTCATGGGCTAGGATTTAAAAAATAAAAATATCTTTTTTTTTTCAAAAAATTTATATTCAAAAAAATTTAAGTTAATATATATTTTAATTAAATAAATTATATAACCCATGAACCTATAGAAAATTCTATCAATTCCACTAATTTTTTCCAAATAGATTTTGGACAAATACATATCGCACACCATACACATATAATATTCAATAAATATGTACAAGATGTTCAGTAAATAAGTATCACTTATCTTGTAATTGTGTTTAGATGCAAAGCTACCTACGAACCCTTATCATTCTATTAGGCAAAAAAAAAAAAGCATCTCTATAAATTAATAGTTAAATAGATTTTTTATGTAAAATTCACAACCTGATTTTAGTGGAGTAAGATTTTTGAAGAAATTAACAAAGTGATAAAATCCGTAGTAGATGGACCAAGAGTCATGACTTGGCAGGAGGTGCCTGACACTTCAAGCGTTCACTGTCTTGGTCTCAATGGAGCCTCTTGCTGCAATCAATATCAGTTAAAGCCAGGGGGAAGGATAGTCAAATGATTTGAATAACCTACGGCCCTTCACAAATTGCGTGACTGGATTCAATGCAGAGCGTGTTGAACTCAACTCGAGAAGGGGGGGCCGAGATTTGTTTAGTTGGCTTTGTCAATTAAGGAACTTTGGGAATGAAGTCTATATGGTGGGATCTAACACCAAAGTATCCACTTCTCATGGCTATAAATTTTCTTCCTACAATACATTTGACCCCTTCTCCAAACCACTTGAAACCTACTTATCTCCATAGATTCGCACCAATCCTCGGCTCACGCATAAGATCAATGAACTTTAGATATGACAAGATAGATGATATTGGCCGTATATTGTCGCAAACCAAAAAAGGAACTTGTTTGGTTCACAAAGTTTGATGTTTTGGCCTAGCATGTACTAATTTGGATCAGCTTAGAAGTTAGAATTTGCCAAATCTATGGTTTTGTTGGATCATTAATATATGAACCACTTTCACTTAACCAAAAAAAAAAAAAAGAAACATTTTCCGGTGGAATCCACTAAATTCATTTATTTGAAATCGGTGAGGTGAGCAGGTGCGTACTAGTCCGGCAGGTAGCTGTCGACCTTTCAATATCGGAATTGACAGTTAATATCTGTCCTTTTGTGGGGTTCCAACGACGGCTCAGTCCTCAGCATTTCCCAACGTTCCTGGATGTCTTTTCTGTCCTATATATAAAGAAAAATCAAAACAATATAATGCGACGTATCCAATGTGATTTCCGATTTGTTGGTTTAAATGAGTTAAAAATAGTTGGGTTGTTTGAATGCTTGCATTTCTAGATGCAGCTACAACCACAAATACTACATTTATGCTTGCAAGTCTTGTTTGGCCCGCTCCGAAGTAAAAACCGCAACCATTGTTCTTGTATTTGGTTGTTTAATATGGAGATGGTATGATCACCCTGTAATTTAATATGGTAAGATTCACTCCATTTATGTTATCATATTATAATATAATTATAATAATATTTATTATCATATATTTATAATATTATTATATATAATAATATATAATAATATCCTGATATATAATGCAACATAATATATTACCTTATATTTTACGATTAGTAATTAAAACTTACCATGACATTATCATATTATATATAGTAGTTGTAAATGAACAAAAAATAATTATCACAATATTGTATAGTAATATAATAATATTAAATAGTTAAATATAATATAATAATATAGCTGTAATATGAAGATGAACAAAAATAATAACTGTTACCATAATATGACAATAATTATAATGATTGAAATTAATTATTAAAACTAATATAGTCATATGAATGGTTCGGTCTAGAAAAGTCCAAACACTGGGTTTCAGATCTACATCCATCTGAATAAAAACTTACTGATAATATACATACACATACATATATATGCAGGTATACATGTACTAGATCATTGAAATAAACTGGTTGAACTGGATTTGTGAGTAAAAGAACGAGATCAAAGATGATCAAATAGGGCTGCTAAGCATTACGAAAAAGCTAAGGTCCGAATGGAACAGACAAATTCAATACATTGTAGGATAATTGGTGGCCTAACAAGTAACAAAGCTTTTGGAATATACCGACCGATTCCTCTCACGCCGACTCACCATCGAGACCGTCAAACCGGCGCCCGACTCTACCGATCGCACCGACCGATGACTGCCGATACCGTCTGACCGAGTATACGTCGGTCGGACAGACCCTCTCCATTCCCGACTGGCCGAACTGCGGAGCTCGATATCCGACTCCCGCAACACGCCCGACTGACCGTCGGAGGGTCCCTGAGTTTTCACCCGATACTCCACAACCAGACGGCGATGTACAGTCGATCGGCTCCTCCGAACACCGTACGGCTGCTGAGAGCCGTCGTCCTGACAAAGGCATGCGGCGTAGCCACCCTGGGATATTGTCCCACCTAAGACATGGGTCAACCCTAGTAATTTGACAGCCCCACGATGATTTGACAGCCCCACGACGATTCTGACAGTCTTCGACGATTTGACAACTCTCCCATTGTCTGCGTCATTAATGACGGTGCCATACCGCGCTCTACTATAAAACGGAGAAGGCAGCAGTGCTAAAGGAGGTCCTTTCGAAACCCTTGGACTTACTCTACCCTCTCTCTCTCTCTCTCGCTGAGCTCCTTGATTATTTTCTGCTGTTGCCTAGTCTTCTCTCTGACTTGACCGTCGGAGGGTCACCTCCGGTCAGTGCGGACTTCTTTTGCAGGCGCTCGTTCCCGGCGACCAGACGACGAGGAGATTGGCCGCAACAAGTTTGGCGCACCAGGAAGGGGAAGCAACAGGGATCACGACCCCCCATAGAGTTCGAAATATCCTTTCGAGATGACAAGAACCAGAGCTCAGCGATCGAGGGCCACCGGATCGGCAAGGCACTCTTTCCGCCGGGAAGAGGCCTCTCCTCCACCCTCCATGGCAGAACCTAGCTCTCCGCATCCCGTGGTGACCACGGAGGCGTAGATCACGGCGATCGTGCGGCAGATGACCGTGCTGACGGACGCGGTCAAGAGCCTTCAACAACAACCAATCCGGTTGCCACACCCGCCGGCAGAGCAACCGACGGCACACCCGATGCCCTTCAGGAGCAGCCACCGACGCCTGCGTCGATCTCCATCCCCTCCCCAGGAGCAGCCGTCATGGCACTCCCACCGGGGGGGAAGGGCGGACGCAGCATGATCCCCACCGATCCCGACGACCGTCCCCTTCCCAGCTGGAACGTGCAAGGAAGGAGAAGCGGCCGCGGATGCCGTCCGCCTCCCTCTCAGATTCATCGGGAGACTCCACCCTCGGGGTCTCTCAGCACCGACGGGCCGATGACTACAAACGTAGGTTCGAAGAAATCGACCGTCGACTCGTCCAGCTGTAGGTGGACGGACAGAAGTCCTCGAACGACGTCGACTTCTAGACCGCCCAACCTCTCTCCCGACTCATCCTCGACGAGCCGATCCCTAGTCGGTTCAAGATGCCCCATGTGGAGCCCTATGACGGCTCCACCAATTCAGTTGACCATCTGGAGAGCTACAAGGCTCTCATGACAATTCAAGGGGCAACCGATGCCCTTTTCTGCATCGGCTTCCCCGCCACACTTCGCAAAGCTGTCAGGGCCTGGTACTCCGGCCTCCGCTCAGGAAGTATTCACTCTTTTGGATAGCTTGAGCACTCTTTCGTGACCCACTTTAGCACTAGCCGGAAGTCCCCACGGACCTCCGACAGCCTTTTTTCCCTCAAACAGGGAGAAAACGAGACGCTCCGACACTTCGTGACGTGATTCAACGCGGCCACGCTCGAGGTTCGGGACCTCAACGAAGATATGGCTATCTCAGCCATGAAGAGAGGGCTAAGGGGGTCTCGATTTACATACTCCCTGGACAAGACCCTCCCCCGGACATACGCCGAGCTGCTGGAACGCGCGTACAAATACATGCGCGCAGATGAGGAAGCTTCCGACCGATGCCTGACCGAGGCCAAGGGCCCGAAGGAGAAGCGAAGGAAAGGTCAGGCTCCTGCCGAGCCTAGCAGGCTCCCGACCAACAGATATGTCTCACCCGAACGACGGAGCCCGAGATCACCTCGACGGTGGAGTCCGAGGCTGACACGTCCCAGGTATGATTCTTATACCCCTCTCTCTGCTCCTCGTGCGCAAATTTTGATGGAGATCGAAGGGGAAGAATATCTGCGACGACCTCCGTCTTTGAAGGCAAAGGGCCTCGACCGACGAAAGTACTGCCGATTTTATCGGGGCCACTGCCATAATACGGAGCAGTGCATCCAGCTCAAAGATGAGATTGAGGCCCTCATACGATGAGGGTACCTCGATAAATTTTGATGGAGCCCGTCGACTCGACCCGTCCCCGACCGACGACCTCAACCGACTGAGGAAGCGACGAACAACCAACCAACAGCCGGGGTCATCAACATGATCTCCAAACGAGTGGATCGGGGGTGACTGCTACAGGGAAGTCGACGAAAAAGCTGCGCCGGGATAATGTAATCACCTTCACGGATGAAGATGCTCGGAGAATCCAAACTCCCCATGATGACGCTGTCGTTGTCTCGACAACAATAGCTAATTATGATGTAAAAAAAATTTTCGTCGATAATGAAAGTTCGATCAACGTTTTGTTCTACTCGACTTTCTCCCGAATGCGACTATCGGCTGATCGGCTCAAAAGAGTCTCCACACCCCTGGTGGGTTTCGCCGGGGAAGCCGTCACGATGAAAGGAGAAATTACTCTTCCCGTGACAGCCGGAACCGAACCACGACAAAGCACCGCCCACTTAACTTTCACGGTCGTCCAAGTGTCTTCGGCTTACAACGCCATACTTGGAAGATCCAGACTAAACGCCTTCAGAGCGATAGTCTCGACGTATCATCTGCTGGTCCGATTTCTGACTAAAAATGGAGTTGGAGAAATGTGCGGGGACCAACAACTCGCCCGACGATGCTTTCAAATCTCGACACGGAGCGACGCGCGAGAGGATTCTCTGTCGATCGACAAACTGGATCAACGGGAAGAGCAGGAACGGGGTGAACCAGCCGAGCAGCTAGTTTCCATCCCAATAACAGAAAATCCCGAACGGGTGATTAAGGTCGGATCGCAATTATTCGACCCAGGGCGACGACAGCTCATAGAGCTGTTGAAAGCCAATGTCGACGTATTCGCTTGATCGGCAGCGGATATGTCCGACATCCCCCCGGAGACAATGACCCACCGACTCAACATCAACCCTGGCATGCGGCCGGTGAGGCAGAAGAAGCGGTCTTTTGCTCCCGAAAGGCAAAAGACCATCGACGAAGAAGTGGACAAGCTACTCGAAACGGACTTCATCAGAGAGACCACGTATCCCGATTGGCTCGCCAATGTCGTCATGGTGAAGAAAGCCAATGAAAAGTGGAGGATCTGCATCGACTATACCGACTTGAATCGGGTCTGTCCGAAGGACAGCTTCTCACTTCCGAAGATCGACCAGCTGGTGGACGCGACGTCCGGCTATCGACTGCTCAGCTTCATGGATGCCTTCGTCGGATACAACCAGATCCAGATGGCGTCGGAGGATGAGGAGCATACGGCTTTTGTGACCGCCAAGGGCCTTTACTGCTACAGAGTAATGCCCTTCGGTCTGAAGAACGCCGGGGCTACCTACCAACGGCTTGTCAATAAGGTCTTCAAAGACCAGATCGGGCGTAACATGGAGGTGTACGTGGACGACATGCTGGTAAAGAGTGCGCAAACTTCAGATCATGTGCAAGACCTCGAAGAAACCTTCCGTACTCTACGACGACATCAGATGAAGCTGAATCCGACTAAGTGCGCCTTCAGAGTGACCTCGGAGAAGTTTCTCAGGTTCCTCATTTCGTAATGAGGAATCAAGGCCAACCCCGAGAAGATCAAAGCAATCGTCGACATGCGGCATCCGGACACCAAAAAAGAGATGCAGCAACTCAACGGAAGAATCATCGCGCTCAACCGATTCATTTCTCGATCAGCCGAGAGATGCCTCCCATTTTTCAAGACCCTGAGACAAGCGAAGGATTTCTCTTGGTCGGACGAGTGCCGACAGGCCTTCGAGGAACTGAAGAAATATTTGACTTCTCTGTCCCTGCTTGTGAGGCCGGAGGTCGAAAAAATGCTGTATCTTTACTTGGCTACCTCCCTAGAGGCAGTTAGCTCGATGCTCGTCCGAGAGAACGAGAGCCGAGTTCACCAGCCAATATATTACATCAGCAAAGTGCTCCATAAAGCCGAAACTCGGTACTCGAAGGCAGAGAAAATGATATTTGCCCTGGTCATTTCAGCACAGCGACTCCGCCCGTACTTTCAGATGCACGCTATCGTGGTTCTCACCGATCAACCCTTAAGAGCGATCCTGCACCGCCCCGACACATCAGGACGACTGGCGAAATGGGCAATGAAGCTGAGTGAGTTTGACATTCAGTACTGACCCCGACCAGCCTTGAAAGTCCAGGTCCTAGCCAACTTTATCGCAGAATGCCCGACGACCGACCAAGGATCGGAGGGCGAGAGCCCCGGAGAAGTTGCAATCTCCGAACCTGACCCCAGGTCTACTTGGGTGCTGCACATCGACGGAGCCTCCAATGCTCGAGGGAGCGGGGTTGGGTTCCTGCTAACCAACTCGGAGGGAGTGATCACCGAGTACGTCCTCCGATTCGACTTTAAAGCCTCCAACAATCAAGCCGAGTATAAGGCGCTCCTCGCTGGCCTGAGGATGGCGAAGGAGCTTGGGATCGATAGCCTCAGAGTCTTCTCCGACTCCCAGCTGATCGTAGGGCAAGTTAGAGGTGACTTAGAGGCGCGAGATCCGACCATGGCAAAATATGTCCATAAGGTGAGAGATCTCGTGACACACCTCAAATATTTTGAGATCTCCCACATTCCCAGGATGGAGAACGCTCGAGCCGATGCACTCTCCAGGCTCGCGACATCGGCCTACGACGCCTTGGGTCGGACATTCGTGGAGAGCCTCGAGCAGCCGAGCATCGACAGAGCCGAGGAGGTGCTGCAACTGATGACCGAACCAAGCTGGATGGATCCGATCATACGATATTTGATCGATGGAACCAATCCTGAAGACCCCACGAAAGCCAAACGACTCCAATGGGCGGCCTCCCAATACGTGATAATGGACGGCCGACTCTACAAAAGGTCATTCTCCCTCCCCCTGCTCAGGTGTTTGGGACCGATCGACGCAGACTACGTGCTCAGAGAAGTGCACGAAGGGATCTGCGGAAATCACTTGGAGGGCAAATCCTTGGCCTACAAAGTCCTACGGCAGGGTTACTTCTGGCCCACTATAAGAAAGGATGCGGCTGAGCTGGTTCGAAGGTGTGAGCCATGCCAGAGGTACGCCAACATTCAATACCGACCAGCCAGCCAAATCACTCCTATTGTCGCCCCGTGGCCCTTTGCCCAGTGGAGAATCGACATACTTGGTCATTTCCCTCCGGCATCTGGTCAAAGGAAGTTCATAGTCGTCGCAATTGACTACTTCACGAAGTGGATAGAGGTCGAACCTCTTGCGCAGATCATCGAGCGGAAGATGGAAGACTTCGTCCAGAAGTCTATCATCTTCAGGTTCGGACTACCGCACACCATTATTGCCGACAATGAACGATAATTCGACAACCGAGACTTCCAGGAGTTCTGTGCGAGATTCCATATCACGCACCGACTGACCTCGATCGGGCACCCACAGTCCAACGGTGAGGTTGAGGTGACCAACCGGATCATTCTGCATGGGCTAAAGACCTGACTGAATGAAGCCAAAGGCCTCTGGGTCGATGAATTAAATTCCATCCTATGGGCGTACCGAACGACGCCCCGTGTCCCAACCGGAGAATCTCCCTTCAACTTGACCTATGGAACGGAAGCAATGATCCCGCTGGAGATCGAGCTACCGTTGACCAGAGTCGAGCAGTACCAAGAGCCGGACAACTCCGAATGTCGGAGGGCCGACTTGGACCTCCTATCTGAACTCCGGTGCGAGGCTCAACTCCGCATGGCATCCTACCGACAGAGAGTGGCCCGATACTATAACAACAAGGTCAAGCCGAAGCTTTTCAGGCCCAGGGATCTGGTCTTAAAAAAAGCAGAAGTTTCGAAACCTCTAGACCAAAGAAAGTTGGCTCCGAACTGGGAAGCACCCTACAAGATAGCCGACACCTACGGACTGAGAGCTTACCGACTCGAGACCCTAGAAGGAACGGTCATCCCCCGAACTTGGAACGCCGACAATCTGAGGTTGTACTACCAGTGAACTTTGTATCCCCTCGTCCGGAATACAAATTTAGTTTCAAAACTTTGGAGTCTGAAATCTCGACTCTTCGACTGTGGGTCGGCGCTCGCCAGAAGTACAAGTCCCGATGCCCCGACTTGGGCCCAACATTCCGTTGGAGAATCAACGGTCCGATCGCCAACGACACATCGGACACTTACGAGGACCGATATATCCACAACGACGGGAGTCACACTCCTTCTACAGTCGGACTCTCGAGCAAAATAATCGGCTAACTTGCCGACTTGACCCCGATCGAGAAAGGCAAAGCACCAACGCGACCGATATCGCGTTCGCAACTTACCGACCAGGTCACGACCGGTCGAAGGGTATTCGGCTTACCATCGTTTATCATGCACCGCGATGTATGTATCCGATCAAGGTCTGGATAATGGGAACTCGACTTGTCATCATTTTTCCGACCGAACGCATCGGACGACACTCGACTATCGGATCCTACAGAATGATCGGGTCATCAAGCTATCTTCGGAGGTCAGTCGACCTTCGACTCGACAAACACACCCGACTCACGCCTGGGCGACGGGCGTTCGACTTAAGCTCTCGACTGTCGGATCATGCAACAGTCGGGAGGCTGATCTAAAGTTGGAGTTCGCTCTGCCTTGGCTATGGCGCGCACTACCGACTGCCCCGGCTAGCCATTTGGGATCCTACCTAGTGCGTCGGGCCTACGACTTATATGTTCAAAAGTATTTCGGTGAAGCATACATCCCAAATACACAAAGTAATTCAAGGAAGAGAAAAAGTTAAGAAAATATGTTTTCGATTTCATTCAGACTTGAAATTGAGATTACAAAATGGGTCGAAGCCCGACTACAAGTACATCAAACAAAAACAAAACTTTGATTACTCTTCGGAATCGACTTCTTCCACCGGGAGAAGATCGAGGGTGATCGACGCATCCACTCGGGCCTCAGGGGTCGGGGCCGCCTCAAGAGTCGGAGCCGCCTGGCCTTCGCCAGCCTGGTCCGCATCGGTCTCCACTACGGCGATGCGATCTCCCAACGATAGGTCGGCCATCTCTCCCTCGACTTGGACCTCCGACTCTGGCGGGACGATGCTACCAAGGTCAAGCTCCGAATACAGGCTCCGGATGACTTTTCGAGCATCCTCGTACCCCACACGGTACGAGAGGAAGCCGCTCTCTAGAAGTTCTTCCAGGTATTCCTCGGAGTCACGGAAGTCCTCCACGGCCCGACCCATGGCTTCTTTCGCCGACTCCGCCTCCGCCCTTGCTATGTCCGCGTCGGCCTGAGTGGTGGACAGGTTCTCTTCAGCCTTGGCAAGGTTCCCTAAGCTGATTCGGAGCTGCTCGCGTTCGGCCTTGAGTTCCTTAGTGAAGTCATCCCGCTCGCGATGCAGCCGGCGAATGGTGCGGGACTTCCGCTTGGCGTCATCTCGGGCCGACTGCAGCTCGATCTCCGAAGTGACCAATACACCGGTGAGTCGGGAGACCTCCTCAGAGAGGCGGGAGATCTTCCCCTCAAGCCGGGCCTTTCGATCGACCGACTGCTGCAGCTGGTCGACCAACACCGCCTTATCGGCTTCGGCGGCCATGGCCTTGTCTTTCCAGGCCATCCGGAGATCGCCGAATCTCCGATATCCGGCCTCCAATTCAGACATATTATAAATCAGCTGCGGACAACAAAATCGACCGTCAGAAAATCGAACTTATGAAAGGCAACGACGGAAACGAAAAGTAAAGGGAGGAGACTTACCCGAATCACGGTCGGGTAAAAGGAGGACAGCATGTCAGACACCCTCTGGTTCTTCATGACCTCGTCATCAGCTGAGAGAATGACTTCCTGACATAGCCTCCTGGCCAAGTCGTGGTTGGCCAAGGCCGATGCCCCTTTGGGAAACAGAGAGTCGGTCGACGCTCCGCCACTGGCCGACCTCCTATCGTCGTCGGGTGCCATCGGGGCCTTCCCTCATGCGGACACCCAGGCCCTGACGTCGGAAAGGGAGGGCATGCTTGAGCCCGACTGGGTCCCTCCCGAAGGCGCGGCAGCTGTCGATGCAGGTTGTTCGGACTCGCGCGCCTCTGCCCGAACCTCTTCCGTCGGCTGAGCAGCCGGCGCACCCTCGATCGATTCCTCGACCGCCCGTCCCTCGGGCGAGGCTGCTCCCTCGATCGATGGTTCCTCGGACGGGACTTCATTCGGCACTGTCGGCACCGACAGTGCAATGATCGGCTCTCGGTCCGACGCCCGTTCGGAAACAAATTCCGTTCCTGCCGTCGGAGCTACCTAAGGCCTCTTGGGAGGCCGTGATGGTTCAGTCCCTTGCGCTGTCCTCTTCCGCGCCACGTATTGCCTAACGTCGGCTGTCGTCAATCTCGTCCTCGGCAACATATCTGCAACGGCAACAGAGGATCAGCATAAAAAAAAAGAAGCAAAAACACACACCTAGGCGAGGAACCGGGCTGAGACCGGCATCGTACAGGGCCTGCTCGGTGACGAGCTCCCTCTACTTCAACAACGAGATATCCTTCAGACGGTGGAAGTCTTTTTGGTCCCCGGCCTCCACCCGACTGTTCTCGTTTGGTTGGGTTCGGGGGTCCCCCCAGCGTGAAGGAAACCCCCAAGGAACGGAAGAAGAGACAAAAAAGAACTGGTTCTTCCATCCATGAATCGATGACGGAAGATCAGTGATAAAGGAGAGACCCTTCCGAGGGTTGAAATACCACCACCCTCGGGCTTTAGGGTGGGGTCGGAGAACAAAGAAAGCTCGAAAGAGTGAAATGCGAGAGGATTGGTCGGCAAAAATCGACACAACATAGCAAAGCTGACTACCAGTCGAACCAAGTTCGGCGCAAGCTGCGCCGGACACAGCCTGTAGTAGTCCAGCACATTCCGGACGAACTCCGAAATCGAAAAGCGAAGACCGACCCGGAGGTCCTCGATGTAGAAGGCCACCTGGCCCGCAGGCGGATTGTTAACCCGACCATCGACTCCAGGGGTAAACAGTTGGAACTGCTCCGGGATGCAGTACTGCTTCCGGAGCCGATCAACGTTCAGCTCCGAAAGTGAAGAGACCTCCACCTCCGGGGTCGATCGAGAATCATCAGTCGGATTCTCCGATCGACTTCCTCGTGAAGATGTTCTAGCCATTACGCTGGAACAGAAGTCAAAGAATAAGAGGAAGAAGGGAGAGGACTACGAAGAAGCGAGGAAGAAGACAAAGGACAACGATGGAGGCTCACTAAGGGAGGAAACGGGGACGATTACCTGAGGCAAGGGACCGCTCAACCAGAGTTTCGACAGTAAGTTTGAAAAGTAAAAATCTGGATATAGGTGATCCTGTATATATAGTGCCCCCCGACGGTCGAGATGAAAGCACGATCAGCGAGGATCTCCCAGATCGTGACGCGTGGCGACATCTGGGCCCTCCTTCGGCCCGATGGTTCGATGCACCTGCCCTCAGATCAGGCCACGTCACCTCCATCCGCTTGAGAGGATCCGGCCCAATGGCCCTCTGCCACGCGGCGGAAAAGCCACGGCGGTTCGCATTCCCGAAGAGACGGCGGAAACGGTGGTTTCCATCACCGATGGGACATCTGATACCGATGGAACGTCTGACATCGACGGGATGCCTGACACCGACGGGACGTCTGACACCGACGAGTCGCCTGACATCCGTAAGACGACTGACGTCGGATCGAACGATGATATGGTCGCCAGAGTCGGAGCATAATGTGATGGATATCCACTCCTTTCGCCCGACGCCGCCGCCCCACGCGAGGACGTTGGCCAGCACGCCATCCGACTCAGGAGTGGGGGGACAACTGTTGGGATATACCGACCGATCCCTCTCACGCCGACTCACCATCGGGACCGTTAGACCGGCGCCCGACTCTACCGACCGCGCCGACCGATAACTGCCGACACCGTCCGACCGAGTATACGTCGGTCGGGCAGACCCTCTCCGTTTCCGACTAACCGAACTGCGGAGCCCAATATCCGACTCCCACAACACGCCCGACTGACTGTCAGAGGGTCCCTGAATTTTCATTCGACACTCCACAACCAGACGACGACGTACGGTCGGTCGACTCCTCCGAACACCGTACGGCTGCTGAGAGCCGCCGCCCTGACAAAGGCATGCAGCGTAGCCGCCCTGGGATATTGTTCCACCTAAGACATGGGTCAACCCTAGTGATTTGATAGCCCCACGACGATTTGACAATCCCACGGTGACCCTGACAGCCTCCGGCGATTTGACAACTCTCCCATTGTCTGCACCTTAATGACGGCGCCATGCCGCGCTCTACTATAAAACGGAGAAGGCAACAGTGCTAAAGGAGGTCCCTTCGAAATCCTTGGGCTTACTCTACCCTCTCTCTCTCTCTCGCTGAGCTCCTTGATTCTTTTCTGTTGTTGTCTAGTCTCCTCTCTAACTTGACTGTCAGATGGTCCCCGCTGGAGTCACCTCCGGTCAGTGCGGATTTTTTTTGCAGGCGCTCATTCTCGATGATCAGGCAACGAGGGAATTGGCCGCAACAAAAGCAAGCATGAAATGCAACTTTCACACTGGATGATCCACCCATGGACCGCACAATGTTATTTACACTCGACCAGGTAGTGGGTTAGTGGTTAGCAAGAACAGGCAATAATCAAAATTTTAGGATACATTACAAAACAGGAATTTAAGTTCTGTGCAGATGGATGATTAGCTCATATAATTACTCATTGACTGTAATGCTGATAAACCAGTGACCTCAAAAAAGAAAAGGAAAAATGAAGATAGGAGGAAAAAATCTGGCCACCTTTTAAATGCTAAGCAGGCCTTTTGGCTCCAATCTTCTTATTTTGTTCAAAGAAAATAAATGGATTTGTCAATTAGTATGAATTAAGAACTTTTTATTGGATATATTTTTGGATCGGCAGAGATCATAAGCATCGATCTTTCTTTCACATGCACGATACGTACATAGAACAGGTATCTCAATATGCCTATCTCGAAGCACATATACTTCTTACACATCTTATTTCCATAATTATTATGAAGAAATGCAATCCTCTAAGGTCATTTCCTGCTTTCTTAAAAGCATATGTATGTCTCGGTTAACTAAATTTTAAATATTTTCAATTAGATGGAATATCATAACTACACATGCAACCTATATAGTGAGTATATATTATCAGGCTTATGCTGAAACTATGCAAATGTATAAGGTTCAGCACCCTCTTTACTTGGCAAACAGGCCATGTATAAATGAAGCAAACTGGCTTTAAGAGGTAATTATGTGGTTGACCGTTTTTTTAACTCAGTTAATTGGTATCCTCTATTTGAAAAATTCAGGATTTGAACCATATTTCTTAAAAAGAGCTAGTCAATGTTGCTTATTTTTTATAGATGGCCGGTCTCAAGCCTGCACAAGGAAGAATGATTGCAGTGGATTGATGGCCAGCATAAAATTATAGTCACATTAAAAAAAATTTGAATGCATACAAAAACTATGCTAGGTTGTCCCCTACTAGCAACATGTTGCATTAAATCCTCGCTGTAAGGTAAGCAAGAATTAACGAAGGCATTCTCTAGAAGTACCATGCCACATCAGCCCTGAATATGATATAGAGTAGGCAAGGATTCTCGACCATCTCATAACTTTTATTCACTTCTTTTTTCCTATGTTTGGCGGTCTTCCTAGATTCAAAGTGCATGAAAAGTTAAATTCCAAGTTAAGAAACTAAAGATGGAGAGAAAATATTCATAAGATTGAAAGATTGAAAAAAAAAAAAGAATACAAGAAACAGAATACAAGTTAAATGTATCAAAGGTAAAAATCATAAAATTTTGGTTGAGAACGAGATCAAAAAAGGAAAAAATCATCATTTTGATAAGCTATTCAATGAAAGTTATATAAACAATTTAAGTTGAGTTGTTAGTTCCAAGAATAGAGATGTTATGTGTGTGTGTGTGTGTGTGCATGTGTGTATGTATGCATATGTGTGTGCGAACGTTAGCGCGTGCGTGCATAAAATAAAAGTATCTAAGTTAAAGAATGCTATGAAACAGATGAAAATAGGAAAAGCAATTAGACATAATAGAATTCGTATTAAGATTTGCAAGTGCTTAGGTGATATAGGAGTCATTTGGTTCTCAAATTTGTTTAATAAAATCTTAAAGACCAAGAAGTTGCTTGTTGAATGGAGAAAAAACATTACAGAACCGACTCTATAAGAACGAAGATAATATTCAAATTATTTTAACTATGATGATATTAAACTCATAAGCCATGCTATAAACTTTGAGAGAGGATGATTGAATATAGATTGAGGTGATAAAAAAAAAAAGAAGAGAAATTAATTGATTTTATGCCAAGAAAGTCAATTGTGAACGTTATTTTTTTCCCTTTGGAGATTAACAAAAAAATGCAAAGAAATAACAACATTTTCATATAGTTTTTGTTGATTTAGAGAAAGCATGTGATAGCAACCCTAGCAAAGTTTGATAGTTTGTGTTAGAAAAAGATAAGATTCTATTAGTTATATTAATGTAATCAACGACATGTATAATAGAGCGGTTACTGGTGTAAGAATTACTAAATATAATAATAGTGAGTTTGCAATTATAGTAGATTTACACCAAAGATTTGATCCAAATCATTATCTTTTTGCATCAGTTATGGATGAATTTATTAGATATATTTAGAATAATATTCCTTAGCACATGCTATTTATGGATAATATAGTTTGTAGGGGATGAAACAAAACTAAGGTTGGAGCTAATAATAAACTGGAATTATAGAAGAGTGCATTAAAATCTAATTATTTCAGGTTAAATAGGACCAAAATGGAATACATAGAATGTAATTTTAATAAAATTAGAAATATAGATTGAGATGAAGTGAAAATTAAGAATCATAGAGTTTCTAAAAGTTATCATTTTCAATATTTATGATTGATTATTATAAAAAATAGAAGATAAAAAAGAATGTTACTCATAGAACTAAAATAAAGTGGATAAAAAGAAAAGGAGAACAAAGATATTTTATGATCATGGGATACTTGCCAAATTGAATAATATTTTTGAGAGGACAAGCATATGACCAGCTATACTTTATGAGATAGAGTACTGGAAAGTTCGAAAACAACATATATATAAAATGAGTGGTAGAAATAAGAATGTTAAGATAGATATGTAATGATATAAAAAAGGATATAATAAAAAATGAAATCATTCATAAAAAAATAGAGATAGCACCAATCAACAACAAATTAAGAAAAGGGCAACCTAATTAGTTTAGACATGTACAACATAGGTCAAGATGCACCGGTATAAGAAGTGAATTGATACAAGAAAGAGGGTTATAGGCAGATTGAAAATTATAAGGAATGAAGTTGTAAAGAAGGATTTTGTTCGCTAAATCTTTTAGAAAATAGGGCCTTCAACAAAGTGAGAACCCACTAGTTTTGAATTAAGAATTAGTTGAGTTGAGTCTCCACTCAAAAAAAAAAGTTGTCATCTGCAACTCATGCTCTGTGTGTGTAAAAGACATACCTTACACCTCATATTATAAGACAAGCTCCCTAGCTCAATCTTTTAAAATACCACCTTCTTGGGTAAATAGCAGTATTCTTTGCTCACAACAGAGAATTTAATTATCAATTATATGAAACCATCCAACAAAAGAAATCAGGGATTTTCCTTCCCCCCAAAAAAATATTTGGTCATTTGCAATTTCAATATACATTTCTCACATGCCTCTTATCTTTTCAGAGGTGAATGGGATATTTCTAGAGAGTTGCTGAATAATCAGATGTGCTATTCGTGCAAACATTTTTTTTAATAAAAAAAGGTAACTTATATTCAAAATTCCTATAAACAGTAACTCTAATTTTATATTTAATTTCTAAAATTATTTTTCCCATATAAATCAATGCAATTGAGTTCGAAAACTTTGTTATTCAACTTTGCAGGAGTGGTAGAGACAGGTTCACCATTGCAGAATAAAAGAAAAAAAAGTTGACCAATCTAGCAGGAGCTGAAGGCATTTCCCATTCCTTTTATAAAAAAAAATTGCCAATAGTAAACCTGCAGTATTATTTTAGCAGAATTTTCAAAGGGAAAAAAAAGGCCAAGTTCTTCCCTTAAAATAAAAATTAAGCGGAAGAAGAATCATAAAAAAAAAAAAAAAAAAGAGATTCAAATCTTCGGAGATTTCATTGTAAACATTCGAAATTCATCACTTGAGAATCGGTCTCTATAGTCAATCAATTGATGTACATAACAAAATTGACAAAGAAAAATCTGGTTAATAAAAAGAAGAAGATGAAAGCACAGCACCGGACACATCGGTGGAATCCCAATTCCCAAACCCTAATCTTAACCCCAAATAATATAAAGAGAAGAGGGAAGAGAACGAACATTTGCGGCGGCGTCCATGATCATCATGGCCACTGCAATTTCTCGGCGCCGGCGACGTGGACGCCGGCGCGCTGGATGGAACAGAAGAGGGAGGCGAGGGGGCGGCGGTAGTGGGGCGGGCGGGAAAGCTCCTCGGCGAGGTCGATCTGGACGGCGGAGACGCCGGCCTCCTTGAGGCGAAGGCCGAGCTTCTCGCCGACACGGGCGGCGACGCGGGCGTCCCATTCGCTGCGGGAGCGGGGGAAGCGGCCGAGGCGGGCGCGCTGCTGGGCCACGAACTCCTGCTCGCAGGACGACGCCATCGCCACGATCGTCTCCGTCCTCGGGAGCGTCACCTGCGCCGTTAGCTTCCGGCAGCTGAGCACCAGCCTCAGCAGATGCGACGGCGTTTCCATTTGAAAGACGGAGAGACCGAGGACGGTCAGGAGGAGGACCGATCGAGGGATCGTTAATTACGGGAACGCCCTTCCCTGCGGGCACATGTTGCGGACACCATGCGGTGATCGTAATGGATTTCTCACCCCCTCCGCATGAATAAATAATGCGGCACCCGGTGATTGGATCTTTGAATAAAAAATTCTTTAACACTTACCACGTCATCATCTATATGCCACCTTATCATCCTTGCACCATAATATCAAAATAAAAATTTTCACCTGATACACCGGTTGCCCATATACCACGCATCATCCATGTGTTATATCATCTACAAGCATATATTTCTAACCGTTACATCTCACCAACTTAAAACCACATCAGTTAATGCCACTTAATCTCATTTAGGGCCTGTTTGGCTGTCTTGGGCCCAAAGTCTCCTGAGATTCATGGGATTGAGCCAGCACAATTAAAAAACCCAACTTGACTGGGCTTGGTTAGGCAAAATCGAGGGGCCTTTGAAATGAACCGGCTCGAATCTCATGGAAAAAAAAAATATTCTCAATAAAATATTTTTTTCTCTCTATGAGATTCGGGGCCAGCCCACTCTAAAAATCTCTGACTTTTTATCTAAATAACTCTAATCTAGATTGATTTTCTTAACTATACTGGCCTAATCCCATGAATTTCATGGGATTTTGGGTCCAGACAGCCAAACAAACCCTCAGATGGTTTTTATCATGTAACTATTAGTTTTCATCTAACAAGCACCGACTATTAATATCTGAGATTTCCAACGAGAGAGTTACCAAAATTCTGTAAAGAACCACATTAACACGGTTTAGAAAATATGATCAAATTTGAGCTTTTTGAACCTAAAGAATTATTTTAAAAAATTGATCTAAATTTTAGAGACCACACACACAAATACATACATACATATATACATACATACTTGGTATTAGAGCTCGAGGGAGATAGTAGTATAAAATTATCTGAAAAAAAAAATTTCGATAAACTACTTTTTTATGTAACCTTTGCATGACCACAAGTCACGTAGCCTCAGCCGTTGAGTCATTGTAAGGGCCGCTAAGGCATTGGCGTAAATCGTTGACAGTCCCATGGTTGTAGAAATAGTGATTTAAAGATGAACTTTTTGTCTAGATCGTCCTCTACCAGTTCCTCTTCCAGAAATGAAGGTGTCAATATGGATGGAACTTTAATTGAGCTATCCGAAAGATAAATAGAAACATCATCCTCTATCAAGGAGTTTTGTATATTGGAAAAATTAGATTTTAGCATATTCCAATGTCAAAATATTTGAAAAGATAATATCTATATCAAATGACCATGAAATAATATCAATAATAACATAAGAACTTTTAAAAAATTATAAATCAAAATACGAATTTCTTCATATAGAATTAATCCAAATAGCAGTCAAGCCTCTTATCAGGAGAGGACTAAATTCAGCAATCCTTTTATATTTAAAAGATGATATATTCATGGAATACCAATATGCATTACTAGGAATGGTTGAATCAAATTTATTCGAAGGCCCAATTTATTTCAATTGCAATACAGACCTAATCATAAAAGTAAAAGACAAAAATATTCCAAAAGCATTAGAATTAGAGGTAAAATTTCATAACTTAAAAATACTACCAGGATCCTACCCTACGGCAATCTTAATTAGGATGTATTACAAAACTCTAAATACCCTAAATCATATTGGTGTAATAAATAAAAGGACTTTAGGAGAAACAGAATACTTTCAAACCAATCCAAGCAAAAAAATGTATTTGTTCTGAAAACACTAATATGGGATCAAATATCACTTCTAGATGATTGGATCCTTAAAAAATCAGTTCCAGTAATTGGGCAAGAAAAGAGTCATTTAAAAACAATTATTACTCATCCTGAAGGTGATGTGTCTATTAGGTTTAATAGGTCCAAACTAATCAGAAATCATAGTTGTAGGATAGGAAATGAATCAATCCATATTGGTTCCCCACATAGGTCAAGTTGTTCAGCCTCTGTAAAGCCCAAACTAAGTCAGATAGATTTTACATCCAAAGTGCCTCAAGCCAAATATGAAGAATGCCCATTCTCTCTCAAGATGTCACCCACTTGCTCTCAAGTTGCAAACCCAAAAATTTGCACCATAATCTAAGAATTTGGGGTAGATAAGATCCTATTAAGAAAAAAATTTTATTCAAACAAAAACAGAGAGAAGAAACACAATTTCTTTAATAAGTATGATAAGAACCAAAAAGACAAGATACAAGAGGAACATTATTCCTTTTTAAGAAATATAAGATCCTAAATTAAATTCTTTGATTGGTTTGAACTCAGGAAGCCTAAAAAAGTTAACATGATTGGAAGCAAGATTATAGTTTCTTGGCAAGATGGAAGAGGAAGAGTGATAGAAAGGGTTCATCCTCTCTTACAGGAAATAAAAATTCTCATTAGAGATATACAAATAACAGCTTCTCCATTTAAGATAAAATCTGACCCTCCGAAGAACTCAAATGATAGGGATATTAAAAATATTATAGAATAAAATAATTTTACAAATTAAAATCTAAAAATAATAGGGGACCAACTTATAAGGATAGAAGGCTTAGTAAGGAAAGAAAAAATAGGAGTGAAACCTAAAGAATCAGTTCCTATGTTCAAACCTTTTGAAATTCTAAAAAACCAAAGTAAACTATTACAAGAAAAGAATCTTCTTCATGAAATAAACAAAAGATTGGACATACTAGAATTAACTCATTCGGTCCTAGATACCCCTGAACGATCAGACTGAAGAAAATTTATAACAGTTCTAACACAAGAAAATCAAGATGATCAAATTAAGACTCAATCAGAATCGTTAGTAAGCATATCGAGTTCAAGTTAATGTCCAAGTCTAGAAATCAACAAAATTTATGGTTGGACCAACCCGCAGCGACCTTACTATCTAAGGCCCATGCTACCAGATATGGGCCTAGAAGAGAAACCCCTTATTCATCAAAGCTAATATTCAGCCAACATCATTTATGAGTGGAACATAAATGGACTGACTAAATATAATATTTTAAATGTGTTACAAGAAATGACTATGATTTCTATGGCCTATGAAATAAAAGGCAATACATCTGATCATGCCATAGCCCAAGCCCTAGTTGCTAGTTTCATAGGCCAGTTCAAAAGATGGTGGGACTATTACTTAGATGACTTAGATCGTCATCAGATCCTATTTGTAGTAAAAAAAACTGTAGATGACCAACCAATTAGAGATGAAGAGAGAAACGAGATCCAAGATGCTGTATCCATCCTAGCCTTTGTGATAGCAAAACATTTTAAAGGAGACCCTCTAAGTTTAGAGATAGCACTTCAAAAATATTAACCAATCTAAATTGCAAAAAAATGCAAGATTTTAAATGGTATAAAGATGTCTTTTTAACTAAAGTCTTAACCAGAGTTGATTGTAACCAATCATTCTGGAAAGAAAAATTCTTAGCAAGCTTGCCCACGATTTTCTAAAAAAAAAATAGGACTAAATTAAGAAACAAATATGAAGAAAAAATACCTTACGATAGATTAATATATGGGGACCTAATAAACATAATCAATAAAGAAGGATTACTATTATGTAATGAATTAAGATTAAAACATGAGTTAAAAAAAGAACAATTAACAAGTAGAAAAGAATTAGGAAGTTTTTGTGAACAGTTTGGTTTACAACCAATTAAACAAGAGAAAAGATGATTCAAGAAATATAGCCCTTGTAAAAAATGTTAAAGAAAAAAATCTTCAAAATCTAAATGGTTCACACAAAAACCACCTAAAAGACAAAACATTTTTCAAAAATAAAAGAAAGCAAAAACAACAAAAAAAGGTAAAACCATTCATTAAAAAAGAGAATACATCGATCTGCTATAAATATGGTAGAGCAAGCCATTACAGCAATAAATGCCTCCTAAAAAATAAAATAAATAAAATAAAACTTAATTAATTCTATAAAAGATAATTTAAAAATCTTGCTTCTGACTATTGACTCAGACCCCTCAAACTCCAAAGAAGAAAATCAAATGAGCCAAATGAGATGTTTGAAGAAGAAATTTATGTCATCACCAGAGAACAAGACTTATTATTAGAATTCATAGATAAAATAGATAACCCTAAGACTAAGAAAGAATATTTAATGAAACTCAAGGATTTCCTAAAAGAAAAAAAGAAAAATAATAATTCTCAGCCGTATGATCTAAATAACATATTAAAACATTTTAACGTGAAAAAGGAAGATAAATTTGTAGATATAAGGGATTTATAGAGAGAAATAAATCATATAAAAAGTGAGATCTCCTAAATAAAAGAACAATTAAGCAAAATCAGCTCAAGTGCTCGAAAAATTTTAGGAGAAGAAGAACCAAATTTTATTGATCTAATAGCAAACATAACTATCCAGAAATGGTACGTAAAAATTATAATAGTAATAGAGAATTTTAACCTAGAAACTATTGTCCTTGTTGACTCAGGGGCAGACTCTAACTGTATCCAAGAAGGATTAATCCCCACAAATTTTTTTGAAAAAATCAGAAAAAAAATTTGACACTACAAGTGGATCTGAATTAAAAATCAAATACAAACTAATAAACTCATTCATCTACAACAAAGGAGTCCACTTAAAAACTCCTTTTATTCTAGTTAAAAACCTTAGCTAAGCAGTAATACTAGGGACACCGTTTTTAACATTAATCAAACTATGTCAAGTAGATGACCATGGAATAAAAATATAATTTTTAGAAAAAAAAATTAGTATATTAGTTTATTCGATAGTCATTTAATAAAATAATAGATTTTTTTAAAACTCAAACAGTTAATCAAATCTATAAGAAACAAAAATAGATAGAATACCTAAAAGAGGAAGTAAGTTTCAAAAGAATAGAAGAACAACTAAAAAATCCAGAAATTGTTAAGATAATCCAAAAGATACAAGATAACTTTTTAAAAATTTCATGTTCTGATTTACCAAATGCATTTTGGGATAGAAAATAGCATAAAGTCACTCTCCTCTATGAAAAATCCTTTGATGATAAACAAAAACCAACAAAAGCCAGACATATTCAGATGAATAAACAATTATTAGAATATTGTAGGAAAGAAATCAAATCTTTAGTAGTCAGAAAATTGATTAACTCCAGTAAGACATCATGGAGTTATGCTGCCTTTTATGTACAAAAAAGGATAGAATTAGAGAGAGATGTTCCTAGACTAATAATAAATTATAAACCATTAAATGATACCCTACAATAGATAAGATATCCAATTCCTTTAAAAAGAGACTTACTAAATAGAATAGTAGGAGCTAAAATTTTCTCCAAATTTAACTTAAAATCAAAGTTCTGGCAAATCTAAATAAATAAAAAGGATAGATATAAAATAATATTTACAATACTTTTTGGATAATATAAGTGGAATGTTATGCCCTTTGGGCTAAAACATACCCTTTCAGAATTTCAAAACGTAATGAATTACATCTTTACTCTATATATCAAATTTATAATAACATATATAGATGACATTTTGGTTTTCTCTAGCTTTATTGAACAACATATTAAATATTTACATATATTTGAAAAAGATATCATAAAAAATGGCTTAATATTATCAAAAATAAAAATGAAACTTTTCAAGACAGAAATAAGATTTTTAGGATGTGAGATAAAGATGGGAACAATTAGACCCATTTAGAAATTCTTAGAGTTTGAAAATAAATTCCCAAACCAAATAGTAAATAAGACACAATTACAAAGATTTTTAGAAAGCTTAAATTATGTATCAGATTACTATCAAAATATAAACCAATCACCAAACTACTTTACGATAGGCTAAAGAAAAATCCTCCACCATAGATAAATCAACACACAAAGATTGTAAGAATGATAAAAGCTCAAATAAAAATCTTACCTTGCTTGCATTTAGTAGATCCAGAATTATTTAAAATAGTAGAAACAGATGCATCTGAACTAGGATATGGAGGTATTTTAAAATAAAAGAGAGAAACAAAAGAAGAATTAGTCCAGCATAATTTAGGCATATGGAATCAAATGCAAAAAAACTACTCAACAATAAAGAAGGAGGCCTTAGCTATAGTTTTATGTATATTAAAATTCCAAAGTGATTTGCTAAACCAAAAATTCTTTTAAGGATAGATTGCCAATTAGCAAAATACATTTTGAAAAAAGATGTAAAAAATTTAGCTTCTAAACAAAATTTTGTCGGATGGCAAGTGATTTTATCTACTTTCGATTTTGAAATAGAATTTAAAAAGAAAAATTACAACTCTTTGCTTAACTTTCTTTCGAATTCCTACAGAGGACTTCAAATGGCACCCCCTAAAAGACCGGCTACTCCTATCTCCACTCAAAAACAATCAAAATAAGACTACTCCCAATCCACAAGCTCCTCAAGCCATGTTCCAAAATAACTCCCTACATCCAAATCAAAAATTTGGTAGGATATAGTGACTCAAGAAAAATAAGAAAGGAAAGAATCAGAGAGTCCTCCTAAAATGACGAAAGAAGAAATGGCAAGTTTAGCTCAAGCTAACCCATCCTTTTACAATTTGAAGTCTTCCAGAAGGTAGTTCCAGAAATTTCAACCCAAAATCTTTAACTCTTATCTTTAAAATCCAAAATGGAAGTTGGGATTTCTAACCCAACTCCTCTTCAAAAAAACTTTCCAAAATCCACAACCCAATATTTTGATAAAGAACTTCCTCAACTAATAGTAACACTTGAGGACGAGTATGTGGCAACAACCCCAAGGATGGTCGCTAAAAAAATATTTCCACCATCCTGGCATTTTCAACTAAAAGATTTTTAAAAAATCTAAAAATATTATGAATTTATTCTAGTAAATACTAACTCTATAGCTATAAAGCACTATAGAGATAATAATAATAAGATTACACATTCTTTAGTATAAATCTTGCAAGTTATCACCCCTACCTCCTGGAAAGATCATCCATCAAACTTCAAAAAATTTTCTCAAAAATTCTATCCCCAATACTTTAATTACTTGGACTACCAAGCAACATGATATATCGCTTTTCTTTTTCAAAACTAGTCCTATAAATATTCTTGGTTTATCTACTCTCAATCAGGGACCCAATATCAATTTTTCTACTGATTTTGTAACCAGTGAGATTACTTCGGCCTTTTATCAGAAATTCCTCCTTAACCAGCCCTAGAAAGTTTTCAACTATTCAAAGAAAAGGCAATATTACCTCCAAGAGAGTAGAAATTCTCAGTTTTGCTAAACTTTTATTTCAAAGTCACTCTCTCTTGGATTATCAACTAGGAATACATATTTGTTCAAAATCCACCACTTCCAAATAACCTAGCAAGAAAATTTAGAGAAAAATGGTGGCAAAATTTTGACCCATCAAAAGCCTCTAAAACCAAAGTTCTTGAATAGCTATCCAGCCATTCCTGTGAGCCCACCAGCTATAGATCCGAAGACTGCATTATTTTTGCAACAAAAATCCAAAACAAGTGCCAAGCTAGCAGGAGCCAAATCTAAGACTGAATACAAATGGTCATTACTTTAATCATTAGCAAAATTAGAAGAAGAAGAAAAAGGTGACCAAGCAAGCTCAACGTCAAATCCAATTCTACGGTTAGAAGAAGAACAGTTCTTGAAATGCTGATAGCCAGCTCGATAATAGACCATCAGCTCAGCAGCCATCTAAGCAAGATAATTTAGCTCCACAGCCAACTCAGCATCAGTAGTCAATCAAAAACTAACTCAACAATAGACCACCAGCTCAGCGACCAGTATTATCCAGCTCAGCAGCCAACTTAGCATCAACAATCAACATCGGATATTGACATTGGTCTCAGATTCTAATCAAAGCAAATACTTTGAGAGACAAAAGCAAACAGTACACTTATAAGAATCTAAAGTACTTTACATCCTAGGATCTCCAACAAGGACAACACACATGCCCAAACCAATAGTCTGTCCAAGGATTCAAAGCACTTTCCTTCCTTGGATCCCCAGCAAGGACGATATGCATGCTCAAGCTCCAAGAATGAAAGGACTCCACCAACCATGCTTGTTGGCCATGCCAACCAGACTTCAGCCAACTTCAAATCCGAAGCCCTCTATAAGAAGAAGGCACTCCGGGGAAGAAGGGCAGAAGCATTCTTCTGACTTTTTGTTCCTATAGCCACAAAATATCATCCAAAGTCCTTAGCCTCCCCAAATATCCAAGATTTTTGTATCAATTTCCAAGAATCTTTATTATCAACTTTTGGTGATCGTTGTATCCCAAAAATTTTATTAATATTATTATGGCAAGCATAGTAATTTTCAAAGTCCCACATCGGTTGAGACTAAAAAATGAAGAGCCTGGTGCTCCTATAAATAGGTGATAAATGATATATTTTTATATTTATTGAAGATATTTTTGATAATTTATGGTGCTAACATCCTCTAAAAATTTTAATTTTATAAATAAACTATTTTTTTATAAAAATAAATAATTTAAAAAAATATAAAATTAGAACATATTTATAACAAATAGATGTCAATTTAATTGAGCAATTTTAAACACCAAAATGATGAAAAATTATTGAGTAATTTAATACATATTTTTTTTATTTTTCAGAAATAAATCAGAGCAAAATTAAGCCAAAATATCTTAAAAAATAAATTATATTGCCTTCGGTGCATGGTGGACTGATCGCTCGATCCACAGATTCGATGGTGCGGTCCATCAGAACAGTTCATGGTGTTGGCATGGTCTACGACGAGCGAAAGTATTTTCACATGAACGGACGGCGGAGATCGCTCCAGATACATGATCGAACAGCTAAGGTTACATTGTTCCATATCTAATGGTGGTGGCCCACTACAAATGCACGATCCAACAGCCAGAAATCCATTTGAAGTCCGATCCAACGGCTGACGCTGTTCTCGACTGAGAATAGAAGATAAAAGGCACTGATCAATAGTCCAGATTCCATCCGACATGCGATCGAACGGCCAGCATCATTTTTGACTATGATAAGGATTTGATCTATATTTTTTGGACTGATCTGGATGGTCCAATGAAGATCTGACGGCCAAAATTAATTCATACGGGTATTATACGATTTTTAAAGATTTTAGGACTCTTTTTGCTATCAGAAAAAAATAAAAAATTCATCTATAAATTGGTGGTTCGGGAATAAGAGTGGGAAGGAGAAAAAACCAGTAGAAACATAAGAAAAAAATAAAAAAAATGAGAGAGGTTTAGGGATCCAAGAGCAGTAGCAAGCAGAGAGGAGCGACAGCAGTAAAAAGAGCAGAATAAAATTTTTTTATTTATTATTTTAGATTCTAAAAAATGAGAGAATATGGAGCTAGACATCTTGATGCGTGGCTAAATTCCTTCGATCCGAAAATACGATGAAGCCTGCAAATGAATTTTTATTTTTTTTATGTATTTAATTTTTATACAATAAAATTATACTTTTATTTTATATCTTTTTATTTTGAAGTATTGATCTAGCCTACATAACATAAACCATCTACTGACGTGTCGTGATCTCTAGATACGGTACGTGCCTAAGAAAAATAGATTGTAGCATATTAGATTAAATCTTATATTTTGTAATTAAATTTAGATAGTTTATACTCTAATAGGACGAGCCATGATCTACTGATATAGTCCGTACCCCTTAGAGATAAGCTATATTAATACCCTAATCGCAAGAATTAACATTGCAACATAAAAAAAAGAAGAAAATAAATCTAATTTGCATGGTAGGTTCAAAATTTTTGAATTATCTCTCGAACTTTTTTTTTACAAATTAATTTATATTTATAATTAAATTTTTGCTATTTTATTCTTTCTTTAATCCTTCTACAATTAATTCTCTTTTATTTCTTCTTCAAAAAAATAAAAAAAAATAACTATCCTAGATCCCCATGAAAACGATCCCGACTCACCCTATCTATATAGTTTGAGTTGGTTTTTATTCTTGACCGCCTATGATAGTGATCAAATTTTGGCACCGTTGTCGGAGATCTGGACATAATTATTTTTTTATTAAATTTTTTTTAGTCTTATTCTTAGTTTCTTTGCTTTTTAACTTGCTTAGTTCCTTAGTCAAACTTACTTTCTTTCAAAAAAAAATCTCTATATTGACACCTCCTAATCTGCATAGGAAATTAGATACTTAATCATAAAACCTAAAAAATGAAATAAATTAATTTATTTTTGACTAACCACCAAATCTGATCATCTTTTCTTCTTGCATTATATAATTTCATAAAATATCTTAATGGCACAAACCCTAAATAAGATAAGGTGGGGATTTCATCACCCTTCTTTGACCCACAAACCATCATCCTACATACTGCATTGACCTAAATCTTAACCTAAAATCAATTAGATGTTGGCCCCTAAGGACTCTCGAGCTCAATAGGACAAAGGATCCTAAGAGTTGGATCGGGTTTGGGTTAGTCAGTTTGACTGATGTCTAGAAAAGTAGTTCAGGGACTACGTCCTGAAGGAAGATAGTTATTTAATTAGTTCCATTCGCTTATCTGACCAACTCAGTTGGTATCTAAGAAAAGCAACGGGGGGACCCCCACCAATCTTACACTTATCTAACCAGTTGAGTGGCTAGTCTTTTACTTGGAGTACTCAAAGACAACCTTAGCAGTTAGGAGCTATCTAGATCTAGGGTTACCCTTAACTAGGATTGACTGTATAACTTGATTACTAACCTACAACCATTAATCCTAGTTAAAATACTCTTCTCTATCGTCTCTCGATTTAGGACTCCTTAAGCTCTCATCTTTAGAATTCTCTTCTCATTTATGTCTCTTTTCTCTTCTCTTTAAAAAAAATTATAAAAATAATTAAAAATTCTTAAATTTTTTCTTGAACAAAGATATTTGATCGATTAGTGAGAATAGATTCAAACTTTGCATCGAGTCCAATAGATTTTAAGCCCACCATGGGTGAAGCCGAACATGAACCTCAGATCTTGAAAGATCTTTGCTACCCAGTTGGATCAGCCCAACCCTCATGTATCCGACTGTCATAAACTGATATCAATTTTAAAATTAAACCTCAAATCATAAACATGCTTCTCAAATTCATCAGAATCGAGGATGCATACATTTTCATAAAAGAATTTGAGGAAGTATGCACCATGATGTGGCTCTAACAGCTCACTAAGGATGCTGTAAAACTTAGGTTGATCAACTTTGCCCTCAAGGATAGTACTAAAAGGTAGTTATACAGTCTTTCTAACCAATCCATAGCATCATGGGAGGATTTTGTTAGAGTGTTCCTAAAAATATTTTTTTCACACCATAAGACTGCCAAATTTAGGAAGAAATTAATCAATTTTATTAATTATCCGGTGAGTCTTTTTGGAAGTGCTTTGATCGTTTTAAGAACCTTTTTGAATCAATGCCCAAATCATGAAATAGAAACTTGGAGGTTATGCCAAATCATTTATGAAGGACTAGATACAAACTCTAAAACTATATTAGAATCTGTTGGGTATAAAATACCCACGACCGAAGTTCTCAGCGGGATTGACCCTTGCGGGCTCCGTCCACAACGCCAAGAAAGACTCCGCTCGGACTCCTACGGGAGCCGGGCTCCGTCCGCGACTCCAAGGAGGACTCCGCCCGGACTCCTATGGGAGCCGGGCTCCATCCGCGACTCCAAGGAGGGCTCCGCCCGGACTCCTACGGGAGTCGGGCCCCATCCACGACTTCAATCGTAAGGAGGACTCCGCACGGACTCCTACGGGAGCCGGGCTCGTCGCCAACTTCAACTGCCGGTAAGCCCCGTCCGGACTCCTACGGGAGCCGGACTTCGCACCTAACTTCAATTGCAGGAAGACTCCGCCCGGACTCCTACGGGAGCCGGGCTCCGTCTGCAACTCCAAAGAAGACTCCACCCAGACTCCTACGGAAGCCGGGCTCCATCCGCGACTCCAAGGAAGACTCCGCCCGGACTCCTACGGGAGCCGGACTCCATCCACGACTCCAAGGAAGATTTCGCTCGGACTCCTACGGGAGTCGGGCTCCGTCCGCGACTCCAAGGAGGACTCCGCACGGACTCCTACGGGAGCCGGGCTCCGTCGCCAACTTCAACTGCCGGTAAGCCCCGCCCGGACTAGTACAGGAGCCGGACTTCGCATCTAACTTCAATTGCAGGAAGACTCCGCCCGGACTCCTACGGGAGCCGGGCTCCGTCCGTGACTCCAAGGAAGACTCCGCCCGGACTCCTACGGGAGCCGAGCTCCGTCCGTGACTCCAAGGAGGACTCCGCCCGGACTCCTACGGGAGCCGGGCTCCGTCCGCGACTCCAAGGAGGGCTCCGTCCGGACTCCTACAAGAGCCGGGACCCATCCACGACTTCAACCGCAAGGAGGACTCCGCACGGACTACTACGGGAGCCGAGCTCCGTCGCCAACTTCAACTGCCGGTAAGCTCCGTCCGGACTCCTACGGGAGTCGGACTTCGCACCTAACTTCAATTGCAGGAAGACTCCGCCCGGACTCCTACGGGAGACGGGCTCCGTCCGCCACTCCAAGGAAGACTCCGTCCGGACTCCTACGGGAGCCGGACTCCGTCCGCGACTCCAAGGAAGACTCCGCCCAGACTCCTACGGGAGCCGGGCTCCATCCGCGACTCCAAGGAAGATTCCGCCCGGACTCCTACGGGAGCCGGGCTCCATCCGCGACTCCAAGGAGGACTCCGCACAGACTCCTACGGGAGCCGGGCTCCGTCGCCAACTTCAACTGCCGGTAAGCCCCGCCCGGACTCCTATGGGAGCCGGACTTCGCACCTAACTTCAATTGCAGGAAGACTCCGCTCGGACTCCTACGGGAGCCGGGCTCCGTCCGCGACTCCAAGGAGGACTCCACCCGGACTCCTACGGGAGTCGGGCTCCGTCCGCGACTCCAAGGAGGACTCCGCTCGGACTCCTACGGGAGCCGGGCTCCGTCCGCGACTCTAAGGAGGACTCCGCCCGGGCTCCTACGGGAGCCGGGCTCTGTCCGCGACTCCAAGGAGGACTTCGCCCGAACTCCTACGGGAGCCGGGCTCCGTCTGCGACTCCAAGGAGGGCTCCGTCCAGACTCCTACGGGAGCCGGGCCCCATCCACGACTTCAACCGCAAGGAGGACTCTGTCCGGACTCCTACGGGAACCGGACTCCGTCGCCAACTCCGACCGCTGCCGAACTTCAGCCGACAGATCTGCACTCCCCGATGCGACACAGCAACCACCACGATCCTGCTCCACTTCCTGCGATGGAGTCCGCGCAGCTCCGTCATTCCCTGACAGATCGCTATGACGGCCACGACTCTGCTCCATCTCCTGCGACGGATCCCGCACGGCTCCACTATTCCCTGACAGACCGCTATGATGCCCACGATCCTGCTCCACCTTCTGTAACGGATACTGCGTGATTCTTCCACCCTCTGGCGAGTCGCGACAACGGACGCCGCTCCACTCCCTGCGACAGACTCCACGTGACGCGCTGCAGTAGGGGCCACGGGTCCACTCTACTACTCCTCGCAATAAATTCCTCCTGACTCTGAGCGACCCACTACCTGACGGTTACAGGCGTCGCTATCAATTTGTTGCCCCCTTCGCCTATAAAAAGGGAACCCCAGATACGTTATTCGATAAGCTCTCATTTTTACCTAAAAACTCTGCTAAAATTTCTGTTCGAGCACTCCATTCTTGTTGAGGCAGAGAACTGACTTGAGCGTCGGAGGGTCTTGTCGGAGCAACCCCACCTCCGGTTTAGACTTCTTTTACAGGTCCCGACGGCGACCGCGACTCCCTCGACTCCAGCTTCTCCGACGCAAGCGGATTTTTGCACCAACAAGATTGGCGCTAGAGGAAGGGGCGCTGTTTCTTCGCAGTATTCTTGTTCTTAAAGGAGCGCTCAACGGGACCGCCCCCGGGCATCTCTTCCGACGTCCCCTCCCCCCTCCTTTCTCCACTTGGTCCTTGCTCGATGCCTCCCCGCAAGGCGTCCACGCGACGATCCACGGCCTCCGCGGTCAGATCTCAGGCTCCGGTCTCCCCTCCTGTTTCTCAACCTCCTCCTCCCCTCCGGCGATGGCGGTCGGTGCAGAGCAGTTTGATCTGCTAGCGCAGCAGGTCAGAGGCCTCACAGAAGCTGTGCAGGCTATGCAGTAGCAGCAGCCGCAGGCATCAGTGCGCCTGGAAAGGGTGTCCCCGAAACACCAGAATCCGACGGCGGGGCGGGCCACTTGGGCCAGCCGCCCCATCCTTCCTGGAAAAACGAATCTGAGGGTGGAGAGCCCTCAATCGGACCACGACTCCACCCCTAGAAGATCCCTGCCCCCGTTCTGCCAGAGGACTCTCGAGACTCGAAGTCGGGAGAATTTCCTAGACCGGAGACTCCAAGAGATGAACCGACGGATCGAAGAACTCTGCCATGCTCCCTCCGCTTATGGTGAGGATATTTGTACTGACCCTCCCTTCTCTCAAATGATCATGCAGGAACCGATCCCGCCAAACTTTAAGCTCCCCCAGTTCGAGAGCTACGACGGGACTTCGGACCCGGTCGATCATCTGGAAGCCTTCCGGATGATGATGCTGCTTCATGGTGCTCCCGACGCCATTCTGTGCCGAGCCTTCCCCTCCACCTTGAAGGGAGCGGCGAGAAACTGGTACTCGGTGCTGAAGCCGGGTACCATCTTTTCCTTCGATCAAATGAGCCACCAATTCGTGGCCCATTTTGTCAGCAGCCGGCGCCCCCGGAAGGGTTCGGAGTCCCTCATCAATATCAAGCAGAGGGAAGGGGAGTCCATTCGGGCCTACATCAACCGTTTCAACGTCGCGGCACTGGAAGTCCGGAACTTGGACCAATCAGTCGCAATGGCCGCTCTGAAGGGCGGCCTTCAAAAGAATGACCTTTTGTTCTCCCTGGAGAAGAAATACCCCAGAGATTTTGCTGATTTGTTGGCTCGGGCTGAAGGATACGCCCGAGCGGAAGAAGCCTTCAAAATGAAGGATGAAGAGACAGCGAGGGAGCGACAGGCGGGAGACTCGGGTAAGCCCGCAATCGAAAAAAGGTCGAGAGAAGCCCGGCTGCATTCTCGATCCCCTCCTGGGCACAAGCATGCCCGTACTCCACCCCGGGTGCGCAGGCAGAGGAGTCCGGATCGCGAGGTTCAACGGGATTCTCCATCGGAAAGGTTTCGCAACTACGCCCCCCTCAATGCCTCGAAGACCCAGGTACTAATGGAGGTCAGGGAGCAGCTCCCTAGGTCGGAGAGGATGTGCACGCACCCTGGGAAGCGCAACCCCAACAAGTTCTGTCTCTACCACCACGACCACGGCCACGACACGGAGGAATGCATCCAGCTCCGAGATGAGATCGAGGAGCTCATCCGGTGAGGTCGACTCGACAGGTTCATCCGATGTCGGCCTGAGGGTAGAGGAGATCGGCCAAGGGCACTGCCGCAACCTGAACCGTCAAGAAGGGAGGAGCAGCCCGGAGATCGGCCTCCCATCGGAACCATCGACTCCATCGCCGGAGGGCCTCAAGGAGGAGCAGACCTTCCGCAACCGTGGGACTCGGGAAACCTATAAATGTATCGCTTACGATTTCACCTTGTATTTAAATTCCTTCCTACTTGACATGCTCTTCCCATTTGGCATGGATTTGTCACGACTGGGTATAACCCCTTCAAACGCCTAAAACAAAGTTATGTTAGAAACGAGGGGAGAACCTCATCCTAACATACCTAAAATGAAAGTCCGATTATCTCGAGATCGGATTGGGGGAGAGGCCTTACAATGCCCTAATGTACCTCCACAACCGTGTCAGGAACAGGAGGAGAACCTCGTCCTGACATGAGCAAAGTTGAAGGCCCGATTCTTTTAGATCGAATGGGGGGAGAGGCCTTACAGTGTCCTAATGTGCCCCCACAGCCATGTCAGGAACAGGAGGAGAACCTCGTCCTGACATGAGCAAAGTCAAAGGTCCGGTTCTTTTAGACCAGATGGGGGGAGAGGCCTTACAGCACCCTAATGTGCCCCCACAGCCATGTCAGGAACAGGAGAAGAACCTCGTCCTGACATGAACAAAGTCAAAGGCCCGATTCTTTTAGATCGGATGGGGGGAGAGGCCTTACAGCGCCCTAATGTGCCCCCACAGCCATATCAGGAACAGAAGGAGAACCTCATCCTGACATAAGCAAAGTCAAAGGCCCGGTTCTTTTAGACCGGATGGGGGGAGAGGCCTTACAGCGCCCTAATGTGCCCCCACAGCCATGTCAAGAACAGGAGGAGAACCTCGTCCTGACATGAGCAAAGTCGAAGGTCCGATTCTTTTAGACCGGATTGGGGGGAGAGACCTTGGCGATGGCCCTTACGTGCCCCCGCGGAACGGGAGGAGAACCTCGTCCTGATGGTGACGAAATCCGATCGCCCAACAAGATCGGATGAAGGAAAAAAGCCCCTCAGCGGCACCTCCACACTCCTATGCAACCCCGCAAAAAGCGAGGGGAGGGCCCTCACTCTGAGAAGAGAAGGGATATTAAGGAGGAAGAGCGGCGAGCTACGGCGGAAATAGATAAAGGACGAACCACACCAAAGACCTAAAGAACCTCATCTCAACAAAGACGGGGAGCTCCTACCAAACACCCCCGGTCTCTGAGAAAACTCTCGACACAGGTCAAGAAGACAGCGACGCCCTCGAGGTAATACGGAGTTCGGACCGCCAAGCTCGAGCTCGCGGCCATGAACGACGAGGAAGGTAAGCCAACGTATCGACGACTGGGCGCCTCCCAAAGACGTCAACATCAGACAGGTCGGACGATAATTTAATACAACGCGCAGACGAGGTAACACAAAATCCCCTTTTCATTCCATTTCCGAAATACACACTACAAAACCCGAAAGGCCAAGGAAAGAAAAGCAAAACGACAAAAGCGGGATGAAACAACAAAAGAAAAAATATATACATGTAAGGACAGAAGGATGAAAAGAGCTCTAGGGAAGCTCTGCTCCCTCCGACCTAGAATTATCTGGTCCACCCCTCATCCAGGACTGCCTAAGATTCTCAATTTCTTCTTCTAGCTCTCTCCTTCTCTGCAGTGCATCTTGGAGCGCCCGACGAAGTCGCTGGCTCTCGGTCTCTGCCTCTCGACGCCTCTTTCTCAAGACCTCAGATTCTGCCTCCGTGTCCGTGATGGCCCGCTGCTCGTATGCCAGCTGGATCTTCAGTTGTTGCAGCTCAGCCGTCTTTTCTCCGAGGGCGACGAAAATCCCTTCAACTGTTCCTCTTAGGGACTGGAGCTCATCAGAATCCCGAGCGAAAGTAAGCTGAGCCCTATCAGCCAGCTGCCTCTGAAGACGGGCGACTTCGTCGGTCGCCACCCTGAGTCTCCCTTTATATTCATCCACCTGCCTGTGCCAACCGACCCGTGCACGTCGTAGCTCATCTCGGTGTCTTGAAGCTGCTGCTGAAGGGTGGAGACCCTCTTCGACCACTCTCGATCGCCGTCAGCCCGGGCCAAGAGCCGGGATGAACTCCCTTCCAGCTGGCCGATCTTCTCCTTCGCAGCAGACAGTTCCACCCTGAGAGCGCTGATCTTGGCAGCTTGAGCTCAAATTTGGTCGCTGGTGCTGTTCTTGCATTCCTCAAGCTCCTTCGCGAAGTCTGCCTTCCTCCGGCTATACTCCATGATCCCCTGCACGTGGAGATTCCGAAAGCGGGTGGCCTCGGCGGTGGCTTCAGAATGACCCTCCCTCAGTCTGCGAAGCTCGCCTTCCATCTTCTTTGACCTTTTTGTCAAGTGAAGGACTTCCTTCTTCAGTCGCTGGATCGTCGACCTCAGTGGGATCCCCAGAGGTAGGGGAAGTACTTCCGCAGGACACTGCCATCGAAAGGCAAAAGCGTCAAAACACGACTCATCGCAGGAAGAAAAGCAGAGAGAAGAAGGGAAGGAGGGAGAAGCCACCCATGACAAGAAATTCAACTTTATTGATTGGATGATTTTTGAAGACAAGAAGGAAAAGAAAAATTGCGAAAAAATAAAACTACAAGGTCGGAGGTCTCAAACCTCAGAGGTCGGAGTTGGAGAGCTCGACGTCCCCGGCAAGAGAGCAGCGATAGCAGTGGTAGCGGACGAGGGACCGGCCTCGTCTTCGGACTCCTCACCTAGGAAGCTGAGGTCGAGCTCCGAAAATTTTTTGGCCACTTTCTCTTGGCAAAGCTTGAACCCCTTGATGAACGTCTCCTGGCCGAATTGGACATTCAGGTCCCTCATCTCCGCAGAGGCCTTGAACTCCTCTACCGCAAGAGCCCTAGCCTCCGAGACTAGGACTGGAGTCTGCTCAATCAAATTGGCGACCTCGGCCTCCGCCTTCCTCGCCGTCTCCTCCAAGGCCTGCTTTTCCTCCTCTCGGGCTTGTTTCTCTCTTTCCAGGGCCTCTTGGAGGGCGACTACTTCGGCCGTCTTTTCTTGGAGGCGAGCAACCTCGGCCCGGCAGCGCTCCTCCACCTGGATGATGTCCCTCCTCGCACGGTTCGTCACCTTGATATTGGCGAGGAGCTGGTGCCCAATCTGCAAGGGCGGCTAGGGGATCAGAACAAGGGCCGAATGGCCGGGTAAATGAAGATTTGCTTACCTCAAGGAAGGACCCTAAAGAGTCCCAGACCCACTGCTCAGGATCGACGTGGTCGATCCTTTCGACGACTTGGACAGAATGCAGCCGTCGATCAACCGCCTGATCAAGTCCCTGTCATTGAAGGAATTCTTCGGCCCCTCTTCAGAGCCGAGGGACTCGTCAGCAGTAGTTCGGTGGCTACTCACCCTGCGGGCCACCGACTTCCTTCTCTTCCCCCTCTCGGCTATGGGCGCCTCCATGGGGCGGACCCCCGGAGCGGGGTCCCAGTCGGCGGACTTCTCGAGGAGGTCCGGGAAGCCGTTGGTTCGACGTCCGAGGGAATGTCGATCGCTGGAGCCGTCTGGACGGGCACGGCCAAGCTCGACTCTTCCGCCCTGGCCCTCTTTGCCGATCCGACGGTCGCAGCACCCTTTTTTTTGTGGGCCTTGAGGCCTCTGGCAAGCATCCGTGCTGCTTCGGCGTCCATCCCTTAAAAAAAAAAAAGAGAAAAGAAGAAGAGAAAGAGGAGAGAAATCAGAGATCAAAAAAAAAAAAGAAAGAAAGAAGAGAAGAAAGAAAGAAGAAAAAAAAAGAGAAAAAAAAAAGAAAAAGAAAAAGAGAGAAGAAAGAAGAAGGACAGAAGAAAAGCAGAGAAAGGGAAAGGAAAAGATGAAGTACTCGCAGGATCCTGGGGGCTCAGGCCAATGTTGAACAGAAATTGCTCCCTCAGAAGATTGGGAAGGGAAGGAGCGGAATAGGCGAGAAGCTTCCGGGCAGCCTGGAGGTCATCCTCCCCCAGGCTAGGGGCCCGGCAGACAGAATCCCTCAGAGAGCCCCAAGGGGGCAGGCTCAGCCTCAGGGTCGGGCAGTGGACGAAGAGGTATTTCTCCTTCCAATTGTGGATTGAAGAAGGGGCGCCTTTCAGCAACCCCTTCTTGCCGAACTGAGGGGAGAAGTACCATCAGTCCTTCGCCGAAGGATGACGCTTGAAGGTATAGAAGTGCCTAAACAGGGAGAGGGACGGTTGGACCTTGACTACGTGGCAAAGGGAGAGAAACCCTATCAAAAACCTAAAAAAATTCGGAGCGACAGAAGCCAAGGAGATGTCTAGGAAGCGGAAGAGGGCGACAACAAAGGACGGAAGCGGAAGTCGGAGTCCGGCACGGAACGCCTCCTGATACAGGCAAAAACGATCGGGTGGGGGAGTGCTAGCCCGATCAGAGGGGCCAGGTAGCTCCAGGTCGTACTCCAGAGGAACTCCATACTGAACCCTTATCAGAAGGAGTTTCTCCGAAGTTAGGGAACATGGAATGACGCCCGACGCAAAAATCGGGCGGAGCCCAGCCCCAGACGCGGGTTCGTCTACAGAGCAAGGGACCTGGGGGTTTGAGGCGGAAGAACTTCCGGAACCGCTGGGAGCAGAAGAGCCGGACGACATTTCGAATAACTTCGAATGAGGACTCTAAAGATCCCGAAGAAGGCGGGCAGGATAAGGGGCGAGAGGTCACAGGAAACTAACTCGGAGGAATACAAAAAATAATGGCGAAGAAGAGGCCCCTAAGTGGCGGAAAGGAAGATGAAGGTGCTGGGACTAACCTAGATCGCTCTGAGGGATGCAGAGGGGCGAGGATAGGGACGACTTGAAGGGCGCCAATGGCCCAAGAAGACGCCAACAGAAACAGGGCTCTCGAAGGAAGGGCAGATACTGGTAGAGCTCTGGAACGGAATAGGGCCCCTAAGGATGGAAGGATGGGTTTAAATAGACCCTGGGATCCGGCGTCATAATGATCACGAATCCCCCGAGGCCAGCCCGCACCCGACGCGTGTCCCACTCCCCCCGACAGGCGGCTAAAAGCGGCTGACGGATTGGCTGGGCCATTATAGTGCCGTACCTGGGCCAGTGCACCGACGAGAATTTCGAAGGGTCCCTTCGTATCGCCCCAATTCGAAAAGACTCCAGCACGCGTGCATTTAATGCCAAAATATCTGGGGGCGGTCGTGAACAGGATTCGAGGAGATAACTTCGGCTATGCCAATCTCTCTGTACTTCCTTCATTCAAAATTCAAACTCGGAAGTAGAGGGACTGGTGTTGGGTATAAAATATCCACAGTCGAAGTTCTCAGCGGGATTGACCCTTGCGGGCTCCATCCACGATGCCAAGAAAGACTCTGCCCGGACTCCTACGGGAGCCGGGCTCCGTCCGCGACTCCAAGGAGGACTCCGCCCGGACTCCTACGGGAGCCGATCTCCATCCGCGACTCCAAGGAGGGCTCCGCCCAGACTCCTACGGGAGCCGGGCCCCATCCACGACTTCAACCGCAAGGAGGACTCCGCACGGAATCCTACAGGAGCCGGGCTTCGTCGCCAACTTCAACTGCCGGTAAGCCCCGTCCGGACTCCTACGGGAGCCGGACTTCGCACCTAACTTCAATTGCAGGAAGACTCCGCCCGGACTCCTACAGGAGCCGGGCTCCATCCGCAACTCCAAGGAAGACTCGCCCGGACTCCTACGAGAGTCGGGTTCCGTCCGCGACTCCAAGGAAGACTCCGCCCGAACTCCTACGGGAGCCGGGCTCCGTCCGCTTAGGAGTCCGGGCTTCGTCCGCGACTCCAACGAAGATTCCGCCCGGACTCCTACGGGAGCCGGGCTCCGTCCGTGACTCCAAGGAGGACTCCGCACGGACTCCTACGGGAGCCAGGCTCCGTCGCCAACTTCAACTGCCGGTAAGCCCTGCCCGGACTCCTACGGGAGCCGGACTTCTCACCTAACTTCAATTGCAGGAAGACTCCGCCCGGACTCCTATGGGAGCCGGGCTCCGTCCGCGACTCCAAGGAAGACTTCGCCCGGACTCCTACGGGAGCCGGGCTCCGTCCGCGACTCAAAGGAGGGCTCCGCCCGGACTCCTACGGGAGCCGGGCCCCATCCACGACTTCAACCGCAAGGAGGACTCCGCATGGACTCCTACGGAAGCCGGACTCCGTCGCCAACTTCAACTGCCGGTAAGCCCCGTTCGGACTCCTACGGAAGCCGGACTTCGCACCTAACTTCAATTGCAAGAAGACTCCGCCCGGACTCCTACGGGAGCCGGGCTCCGTCTGCGACTCCAAGGAAGACTCCGCCCGGACTCCTTCGGGAGCCGGGCTCCGTCCGCGACTCCAAGGAAGACTCCGCCCGAACTCCTACGGGAGCCGGGCTCCGTCCGCGACTCCAAAGAAGATTCCGCCCAGACTCCTACGGGAGCCGGGCTCCATCCGCGACTCTAAGGAGGACTCCGCACGGACTCCTATGGGAGTCGGGCTCCATCGCCAACTTCAACTGCCGGTAAGCCCCGTCCGAACTCCTACGGGAGCCGGACTTCACACCTAACTTCAATTGCAGGAAGACTCCGCCCGGACTCCTACGGGAGCCGGGCTCCATCCGCGACTCCAAGGAGGACTCCGCCCGGACTCCTACGGGAGCCGGGCTCCGTCCGCGACTCCAAGGAGGACTCCGCCCGGACTCCTACGGGAGTCGGGCTCCGTCCGCGACTCCAAGGAGGGCTCCACCCGGACTCCTACGGGAGCCGGACTCCATCCACGACTTCAACCGTAAGGAGGACTCCGCCCGGACTCCTACGAGAATCGGGCTCCGTCGCCAACTCCGACCGCTGCCGAACTTCAGCCGACAGATCTGCACTCCCCGACGCGACACAGCAACCACTACGATCCTGCTCCACTTCCTGCGACGGAGTTCGCACAGCTCCATCATTCCCAGAAAGATCGCTATGACGGCCCCGACTCTGCTCCACCTCCTACGACGGATCCCGCGCGGCTCCACTATTTCCTGGCAGACCGCTATGATGCCCACGATCCTGCTCCACCTTCTGTAACGGATACTATGCGATTCTTCCACCCTCTGGTGAGTCGCGACAACAGACGCCGCTCCACTCCCTGCGGCAGACTCCACGTGACGCGCTGCAGTAGGGGCCACAGGTCCACTCCACTACTCCTCGCAACAAATTCCTCCTGACTCTAAGCGACCCACTACCTGACGGTTACAGGCATCGCTATCAATTTGTTGCCCCCTCCGCCTATAAAAGGGGAACCCCAGATACGTTATTCGATAAGCTCTCGTTTTTACCTAAAAACTCTGCTAAAATTTCTGTTCGAGCACTCCTTTCTTGTTGAGGCAGAGAACTGACTTGAGCGTCGGAGGGTCTTGCCGGAGCAACCCCACCTCCGGTTTAGACTTCTTTTGTAGGTCCCGGCGGCGACCGCGACTCCCTCGACTCCAGCTTCTCCGACGCAAGCGGATTTTTGCACCAACAGAATCAATGTGTCAGGATCAATTCATGAACAAAGAGTCTATAGAAGCCTGATAATTTCTAGAGGACCTAATAGAAAAGAACATACAATGAGAGATTACTAGGAAACCCGATAGATTCACACCTTCAAGAGGGGTTGTATATCAAGTTCAACCTTTCCTATCTGAAGAGGCTAAATTTGCATCTTTGATCCGTAGGATAGAGGCTCTAGAACTTAAGGGACACACCCAAGTGAACCAAGTTGCAACATCCACTTACAATGGGTGTAATGCCACAGACCACATAATGGAAGGATGTCCTTTCTTAATGAGTCCAACCGAGAACGAAATAGCACAGGTGAACGTAGCCTATCAAATGACCCACCAGGTTTTGGTAATGATCAAAGGCTTAACTCGCTAGAAAATAATCTAGAAATCCTAGCAAAATTGACTACTAGCTCCAACACTATGCTAAATAACTTCATGCAGACCACGGGCCAGCTTTTAACTTTCAACACCCAGGCTATTGTCCGTTTAGAGATGCAGTTAGGTCAATTAGCCATGGCTGTGAGTAAAAAGAAAAAAGGTAAACTATCGAGTCAACCGGAGGCTAATCCTAGAATCCAGAATAATCAAAGACCACAACAAGGAGCCCAGATCAATCAATTAAATACAATTCACACCTTAAGGACTGAAAAACAAATAGACAACCATGTCGGTACAGCTGAAGATCAAGATGACCCATTGTCTAAACCATCTCCTGAGCAAGTGACCGATCAGATTGAGTCTAAGGAGCCAGATAAGTCTAAGGAGTCAACAGAGATTAACAAACCACCCAAGCCACTTATAGAATCCACCTCAAGGTTTAAGCAATTCGAGACATCACCCACCAATCCTGTAGCTTCTTTTCCAAATAGACTTAGGTTCAACAAACACTCAGTCCATATGGATCAAATCTTAGAGATATTTAAATAAGTGAAAGTAAATATCCCTCTATTAGATATGATCCAACAAGTTTTCACATACGCCAAATTTCTCAAAGATCTATGCACAAAGAAGAAGACCACCAACATTCTCAAAAAAGCCTTCTTGGTGGCCAGTGTGAGCTCATATCTGTTGAGCCACATGCCTGTTAAGTACAAAGATCCAGAGTCTCTGACAATCTCTTGTGTCATTGGGGAAACCATCATTGATAGGGCCTTATTAGACTTAGGGACTAGTGTAAACATCTTACCTTATTCGGTCTATGAAAAATTAGGGATAGGAGAATTAAAGCCTACAGAAATCACATTATAATTACAGATCGATCAGTGAGGATCTCTAAAGGAGTTATGGAGGATGTATTAATCAAGATCAGTAATTTCATTTGTCTTATAGATTTTGTGATCCTCGAGACTGAACCAGTGTCTAATCCAAAAAGGAAGACCATTCTTAACAACTACTAACATCCTAATCAATTATCGCAATGAACTCATGAAGCTCTCATTTGGAAACATGACCATTGATCTTAATATTTTCAATCTTGAAAACAAAAGGGACCAATTCGTTGATGTAAACCTGATCCAGGATGAGATCTATGAGACTATTGATTTAGGAGAAGAAGATTTTGATTGTAATCTCTAATCAGATTAAGAATTTAAAATAGCTTATGAAATTTTTTCATCCAGTGATCAGAGAGTTCATCCACAATTGCAACCACCTGTCAAATCACTTGTAAGGATGGATGAACAAATACACAAGCCATCGATTGAGGAAGCACCAAAACTAGCACTCAAAATACTCCTTGAGCATCTCAAATATGCATATCTAGGTCCATCAAAAATTTTACCCATAATCATCGCATCAAACCTAGATCAAACCAAGAGGAGAAACTTTTAGCTGTCCTCAAAGAGAATAAGAAAGCCATAGACTAGACCATGACTGACATCAAAAGGATCAGTCTTTCAATTGTCTATCATCGAATTCATTTAGGAGAGGAAGTCAAGCCAATTAGAGATCCCCAAAGGAGACTTAATCCAGCTATGAAGGAGGTAGTGAAGAAAGAGATTCTCAAGTTACTAGATAATAAAATTATCTATTCTATTTCAGATAGTTCATGGGTTAGCCCAATTCAAATAGTGTCTAAAAAGTCAGGGATAACAATGGTCCAAAATGAAGTAAATAAGTTAGTACCGACTAGAGTCCAAACTGGATGGAAAGTCTATATTGATTACAGAAAATTGAGTGCAGCCATAAGAAAGGACTATTTTTCCCTGCCATTCTTTGATCAGATGTTGGAAAGGCTAGTCGGATATGAGTTCTATTATTTTTTTGATAGATATTTCGGCTATAACTAGATTCTTATAGCACCAAAAGATCAAGAGAAGATCACATTTATCTGTCTATTTAGAACTTTTACCTATAAATGCATGCCCTTTAGTTTATGTAATGCTCTATCTACTTTTCAAAGGTGTATGGTCAGCATCTTTACTGACATGATCGAGAGATTTTTAAAAATATTCATGGATAATTTTTTCATTTTTAGCTTCACCTTCTCTGAGTGCCTACATCACCTAAGACTGATCTTAGAAAGGTGTAAGGAGAAACACTTAGTGCTTAATTAAGAAAAATATCAATTCATGATCAAAGAAGGCATAGTACTTGGCCATGTTATCTCAAAGAAGAGAATTGAAGTGGATAAAGCCAAAATAGATTTGATTGTAAATCTTTCACCACCAAAATTAGTCAAAAAAATTTGCTTATTTCTAGGATATGCTGACTTCTATAGGAGGTTCATAAAAAATTTTAGCAAAATAGCTCGACCACTGATCAATCTTCTTGCTAAAGATGTCAAATTTGATTTCACTTCCAAGTACTTTGATTCTTTTAAGCATCTTAAAGAGGCATTAACATCTGCATCCATCATTCACCCATCCGATTGGACTCAACTCTTCGAACTCATGTATGATGTATCAGATCATGCCATCGGAGCTATTTTAGGATAAAGAATTGATAAATTATCGTAAGTTATTTACTATGCCAGTAGGACCCTTAATGATACGTAGCTTAACTACTCAACCACTAAAAAAGAGTTCTTGGCTATTGTCTTTACCCTCGAAAAGTTTAGATCTTATTTGGTTGGATCACACGTCATTGTATATACTGATCACTCAGCTATTAGATATCTCTTAATAAAGAAAGATGCAAAAGCACGCTTGATCCAATGGATTTTACTTCTTCAAAAATTTAATCTACAAATCAAGGATAAAAAAGAAATCGAAAATATAGTGATTGATCACCTATCTCGATTGACTGATGCACCCTCTAATGAACCATCAATAGAAGAGTCTTTTTCTGATGAACAACTCATGTCCGTGACCAAAAAATTATGGTACGCTGATATTGTCAATTACTAAACCACTGGTAGGATTCCCTCTTACTGGACCACTTAGGATAAATACAAATTTTTATCTAAGTAAAGTATTTTATTTGGGACGATCCATATCTTTTTAAACAATGTCCTAACCAAATTATTAGAAGATGTATCCCAGACCATTAGATCAAAAGTATCTTATTCTTTTATCATGACCAAGCCTGTGGTGGCCACTTTGGATCCAAAAAACTGCTACAAAAGTTTTTCAATATGGATTCTATTGGCTCAATTTGTTTAAGGACGTACATGAGTACTGTAAAAGCTGCACTAGATGTTAACAGGTAGGATGGATCACAAAAAGAGACATAATGCCATTAAATCCGATCTTAATTTGTGATATTTTTGATGGTTGGGGAATCGATTTCATGGAACCACTTCCAAACTCTTTTGAAAATGAATATATCTTAGTGGCTGTCGATTACGTATCCAAATGGGTAGAAGCTATGCTGTATAGATTGAATGATAGCAAAATTGTTATCAAATTTCTAAGAGAAAACATCCTCTCTCGTTTTGGAATCCCTAGAGCCATTATATGTGATCAGAGAATATATTTTTATAATCGATCATTTGTAATCCTAATGAAGAAATACAACATCACCTATAAATTGGCCACACCCTATCACCCCCAGACTAGTGGACAAGTTGAAGTTTCAAATCGTCAAATCAAACAAATCCTAGAGAAGACTGTGAGCACCAATAGAAAAGATTGATCATTAAAGCTAATGGATGCTCTTTGGGCATATCGCACTACCTTCAAAACCAACTTAGATATATTTTCTTATAAGCTTGTATTTGGTAAAGCATGTCACTTGCCAGTAGAGCTTGAATATAGGGCTATATGGGCTATTAAAAAGTTGAACATGGATCTAGACGAGGCCGGACAATATAGGAAGCTACAAATTGATGAATTTGAGAAAATCAGAAATGAGATATATGACAATGCTAAGATATACAAAGAATGAACTAAGGTATTTCATGATCGAACAATCTTTAGAAAATTATTTTTATCTGGTCAAAAAATTCTTTTGTATAACTCTAGGCTACATTTATTTTTTGAAAAACTTAGATCTAGATAGACAGAGCCCTATATAGTAAAAGAAGTTTTTTCTCATGGGATTGTAGAGATCAAAAACCCAAGTAATGGTGCTACTTTTAAAGTAAATGGACAACGATCGAAATTATTCTTGGAGTTGCATACTGAAATTGATGAGGAGACCATGGTTCTCCATGAGTCTATTTATTCTGACTGATTCTGTATCACAAATTCAGTCTGGCTGAAGACTTGAAACTTAATACTTTTTGGGAGGCAACCCAAATTTTTTACTTTATTTTAATTGATCTTCATTTTTTTAAGAATAATGGACCGCTCTGTGTGCAAGCATCTGTCAATAAATGTGGTCTGACTGAAGACTTGAAACTTAACACTCTTTGAGAGACAACCCAGTTCCAACTTTTGCTTTTACTTTCTTTTATATTTTGTTTAGGTTAATCGAGTCTTGCTTCATATCTTTTGTAGAGATTTGAAGATAATATTGGCTAAGTTGGGGGGAGAACCAATTTTGAAAAGACTTCTGGATCAAGTGACATCTCTCCTTTTTCTTTCTCTTTGTATGCATCTTTCATTTTTTCTTACTCCATTGAGGACAATGTAGATTAAGTTTGAGGGGAGAGAATAAAAAAATTTTAAGTCCTCAAGTAAGTTAATATTTAGCATTTAAACACCTGAGTACACTTAAGAATCGAGTTAAACCAAGCATTTTTTAAAAAAAAATTGATGTACAGACTAGAGAATTTATGAAATATTAAGAGATCAAGTATTAAAAAAACTCAATAAAGAGTTAAGTTTAGAACTTAAACAATTTTTTTTGAGCATTTTTAAATTTTTCTACCAGCATTAAAGAAGAGTTGCTTCTCTTAAATTTGTATAGGATAACTATATGTTTCTTCATATATATATATATAATATAAAAAAAATAAAAAAAAATTTCAAGTACTTCATGCTGAGTAACCGAATCTCTTTGTCTAAGCAAGTATTGAGTTTCACGTCAAAAGATATGAAGGACAAAGAAGCTTTATTGTAAAGCTAGTTTTAACTCGTAACCTATTTGATTCGAGCAAGTAGATCCGAGGGATATTTTATAACTAGTGCCCTAAAGCTGTCTGGTTTGGGAGTCATTAACTGAAAACTCGCTACATAGGTCAAAAAAAAGTTTAAGGGGTTAAGACACTCAATAGCGGTACAACATTAAAAAAAAAATCAATAAATGAAAGATGGAAGTAACGATATACTTGTCTATATGAAGGTTAATGATTTGGAGATAAAGATAGGAGTAATTTAGGAAAAGTTCAAAAAAGATTTAGTGTTCTTGGTTTAACTCCTATATTGATTAGTATTAATACTCTAATGACATACCTCACTTACACTCTACTGAACATCAGTGGCTTTTTTTAAAAATACTTGATAAAATTTAAAATTTTTAGTGAAACGGTACTTAACTCTAAATTCTTTCTTTACTCAAGGATGAGCAAAGTTTAAATTGAGGGGTGTGATAAGTGATATATTTTTACATTTATTGAAGATATTTTTGGTAATTTATGATGCTAACATCTACTAAAAAATCTAATTTCATAAATAAATTAATTTTTTTTATAAAAATAAATAATTTTAAAAAATATAAAATTAGAATATATTTATAAAAATAGATGTTAATTTAATTGAGCAATTTAAAGTACCAAAATGATGAAGAATTAATGAGTAATTTAATATATATATTTTTTATTTTTTAGGAACAAATCAGAGCAAAAATCAAGCTAAAATATCCTAAAAAATAAATTTTATTACCTTCGGTGCATGGTGGACCGATTGCTCGATCCACAGATTTGATGACGCAGTCCATCAGAACAGTTCACGGCGTTTGGCACGGTCTACGATGGGTGAAAGAATTTTTGCACAAACAGATGATGGAGATCACTCCAGATACATGATTGAATGGCTGAGGTTACGTTGTTCCATATCTAATGGTGGTGGCCCACTAAAAATACACGATCCAACGGTCAGAAATCCATCCAGAGTCTAATCCAATGGCTGACACCATTTCCGACTGAGAATAGGAGATAAAAGGCACTGATCAACAGCTCAAATTCCATCCGACATGCGATCGGACAGCCAGCATCATTTCCGACTATGATAAGGATTTGATCTACCTTTTTTAGGCTGATCTGGGCGATCCAACGAAGATCCGATGGCCAAAATTAATTCATACGGGTATTATACGATTTTTAAGGATTTTAGGACTCCATTTGCTATCAGAAAAAGGTGAAAAATTTATCTATAAATAAGGAGTTCAGGAATAAGAGTGGGAAGGAAAAAAAATCAGTAGAAACATAAAAAAAATTAGAGAAAAAAATTGAAGAGATTTAGGGATCCAAAAGTAGCAGCAAGCAGAGAGAAGAGGCAGCAGCAAAGAGAGCAGAATAGAATTTTTTTTATTTATTATTTTAGATTCTGAAAAAAAGAAGAATATCGAGCTAAAGATCCTGATGCGTGGTTAAATCCCTTCGAACCAAGAATACGATGAAGCCCGTAAACGAATTTTTATTTTTTTTATGTATTTAATTTTCATGCAATAAAATTATGCTTTTATTTCATATCTTTTTATTCTGAGGTATTGATCTAGCCTACACAGCCTAATTCATTTACTGACGTGCCATGATCTCTGGATATGGTACGTGCCTAGGAGAGATAGATCATGGTATGTTAGATTAAATCTTATATCTTGTAATTAAATTTAGATAGTTTATACTCTAATAGGATGAGCCATGATATACTGATACAGTCCGTACCCCTTAGAGATAAGCTATATTAATACCCTAATCACAAGAATTAATATTGTAATATATAAAAAAAAGAAGAAAATAAATCTAATTTGCATGATGGATTCGAAACTCCTGGATTATTTTTCTGACTTATTTTTTTTCACAAATTAATTTACATTTGCAATTGAATTCTTACTATTTTATTCTTTCTTTAATCTTTCTACAATCAATTCTCTTTTATTTTTTTAAATAAAAAAAAGAAAAACAATCACCCTATATCTCTGTGGAAATGATTCCGATTCACCCTATCTATATAGTTTGAGTTGGTTTTTATTCTTGACCGCCTATAACAGTGATCAATAGGCCCTCCTGATTTTTGTTTATATGAACTATAAGAAGTCAAGCCTTGGGTTAACTAAGAGGGTGTAATCGGGATCTTGAGAAGTTGTAAGGAAGAGAAGGTTTACAATTTTGTCTGTTCAAAAATTATAGTAGTTTTATTTTAGTGAAGATATCCCTTTCGAGATCATGGATGTAGGTCTATTTGAGGGACTGAACCATGCATGTAAAAATTCTCATGTTATTTTTCTCCTTTTTATTCTCTCTATTATTTGTGTGAGTGCTTCCGCTGTCAATCCAAACAAATGGTATCAGAGCAATGTTCCGACCTATGGGAGTAGAGAGAAAGGAGTAAGAGGTGTCATATCAGCAGTCCAAGTGGAAGACCAGTCAGTGCCATGTCAGCAGGTCCCGACGTCACGTCAATATTTTTTAGAAAGAGATTGGTTTTGACTAATTTCGACGTACTTGTTCCATTTTTTAGGTCGATTTTCTCAAATTTGGCTTATTTTGTAGTACTTATTGCTGATTATTTGAGTAAAGATATTTAATTGGGAATTTATTAAACATCATGACTATATTGAAGAATGAGATTTCATTGTTTGATGGAAAGACTAATTTTATTTTGTAGCAATGCATAATTCAAGATTATTTGGTACAGTAGAGTCTTGATTCTGTATTGCAAGATAAAAAGTCGAATAAGATGAAAGATTTAGATTGGAGTACAATTCAAAAGAAGACAGTTAGTACGATTCGGATGGCATTGACCCCACAAATTAAATCACGGTGTTGAAGGAGACATCACCAAAGAAGTTGTGGGATATGTTGGAGAGCAAGTATGCCTCGAAGATATTAACTAATCACTTGATGATGAAGATGGATCTGTACTCACTGAAGATAGAGAAAGAAGGTAATGTTATTGACTATTTAAATAAATTTAAAATATTTTGACTATTGAATACAGGGGAGACGATTAAGGAAGAAGAGCAGGCATTGCTCTTGTTGGCTTCACTATCCAGATCCTACAAACCACTGGTGCAGTCAATGCTAGCAAGAAAAAGCACACTGCAGTTAAATAAGGTGATGATGATTTTGAAAGAGAATCATCGGATGATGGGAGATGAAGATTACCTTGGAGAGAGTCGAGCACTAGCTGCGGAGTATCTGAGAGAGGAAGGAAGAAGAGAGGTGACCAATGTGGTGGAAGATCGAGATCTCGATCGAAAAACTTTAGCACTGTTGAGTACCATTACTATGGAGAGTTTGGTCACATCCAGGTTTGCTGTCCAAAATTCAGAGAAGACTTAAAAAGTCTGAAAAAGTTGAAGGGTAAGTCAAAGGTTGATTCTTTCATAAATATGGTCAATACTGATGATGAACTTTACTTCTCAAATACGGTTGCTATTGAAAGTAATTCTAGCTGGATAATAGATTCTACTGTTGATATCCATGTATGCAGTAATCGAGATCTGTTTGATACTTTGCATATTGAGGAAGATTTTGGCTACGTCAATGTGGAAAATAATCTGAAACAAAAGATTGAAGGTATTGGAAGAGTTTGCCTGAAGCTCCATAATGATAAAGTCAAAGTAATTCCTAATGTAAGATATGTGCCTACTGGTGGAGCTAATATTATTTCATTCAGTGAGTTTGCTTCACATGGGTATAAATATGTTGGCATTGAAAATTGGTGTAGAGTATACAAGGGTGAAAACTTAGTTATGTAAGGAAGGAAGAAAATGAAGAACATCTATTACTTAGATAGATATGTCTTGTCAGCGAAGATGGAAAGCAGCAGAAGGATAGACACTTCGAAGATTGAGAAGAGAGTTCTGTTCACCGATAAAGTAGAGATATGTGAGACTTTTGAAAAAGAGAGGAATTATTGTGGGAAGCATAGTGATTTTCAAAGTTCTACATCGGTTGGGACTAAAATAGGGGGAGCTTGGTGCTTCTATAAATAGACCTTCTTGGTTCTTATTTATATAAACCACAATAACCCAAGCCTTAGGTTAACTAAGAGGATGTAATCGGGATCTTGGAGAGTTGTGAGGAAGAGAGGATTTACAATTTTATCCGTTCAAAAAATTGTAGCAGTTTGATTTTAGTGAAGATATCCCTTTCAGAATCATGGATGTAGATTTATTTGAGAGACCGAACCACGTAAAAATTCTTATGTTGTTTTTCTTCTTTTTATTCTCTCTATTATTTGTGTGAGTGTTTTCGCTATTGGTCTCAATAAATACAAAATATTTTTTCTTCAAATTTTTGAATCTTCTTCTTCTTGCAGTATTGGCTACTTTGACATTCTTCAAAGCCGTTTTGTTGAAAGTCAGACAAAAGTAAACATTCTACCTTCCTCAAAATATCTAAAAATCATTCTACTTAGATCACTATAGCACATAAGAACATGGTTGGTATACATTATAAGGGTAGTAAAACTATGATGGAGAATCCATATCCCTGAAGCCTTACGGCGATTGGGTGCTACCAACTGTAGCACATTTTAATATGATTTCTGAATCAAGTAACTCTGGAGAATTACCTTGGCATGACTGTGAGTGGAGAAAGCCGATCACATTCAAAGGTAGAGTGAATGATTCCTAATTTGCTCCTTATCTTTTGCAAATTATTATACCTTAAATACTATTTATCTTTCTTCTCTACAGGTTTTACTATTTATCTTCCTCGCTGTAATTTTTATTATTTACAAATTTTTCAAAACATTTAGAGTAACCTTTTTACCTAAAAGATTATAACCACTTTCTCTTCTTTGCCTCTAAATACAAAAATTATTTAGTCTTAATTTTTTCTGAGAAAATCATGGGCAAGCCTGCTAAGAATTTTTTTTTCCTGAATCAGTGGTCACAATCATCTCTGGTTAAGACTTTAGTTAAAAAGACATGTTTATACCATTTAAAATCTTATAGTTTTTTGTATTTTAGGCTGGTTAATATTTTTGAAGTCCTATCTCTAAACTTAGAGGGGTCTCCCATAAAATGTTTTGCTATCGCAAAGACTAGGGTGGATACAGCATTTTGGACCTCATTTTCCTCTTCATCTTTAATTGGTTAGCCATCCACAATTTTTTTTACTGCAAATAGGATCTGGTGACGATCTAAGTCATCTAAGTAATAGTCTCACCATCCTTTGAGCTGGCCTGTGAAACCAGCAACTAGGGTTTGGGCTATGGCATGATCAGATATATTGCCTTTTGTTTTGTAGGTCATAAAAATCATGGTCATTTCTTGTAACATATTTAAAATATTATATTTAGTCAGTCCATCTATGTTCCACTCATAAATGGTGTTAGCTGAATATTAATTTTGATGAATAAAGGGTTTCTCTTCTAGGCCCATCTCTGGTAGTGTGGGCCTTGCATAGTAAGGTCACTGTGGGTTGGTCTAACCATAAATTTTATTGATTTCTAGATCTGGGCATTGACTTGAACTCGATAAGCTTACTGACGATTCTAATTGAGTCTTAATTTGATCATCTTGATTTTTTTGTATTAGGACTATTATAAATTTTCTTCGATTTGATCGTTCAGGGGTACCTTGGATCGAATGGGCTAATTCTAGTATGTCCAGTCTTTTGTTTATTTTATGAAGAAGGTTCTTTTCTTGTAATGGTTTACTTTGGATTTTTGGAATTTCAAAAGGTTTGAACATAGGAACTGATTCTTTAGGTTTTACTCCTATTTTTTCTTTCCTTACTAAGTATTCTATCCTTATAAGTTGGTCCCCTATTGTTTTTAGATTTTGATTTGTAAAATTATTTTATTCTATAATATTTTTAACATCTCTACCATTTGAGTTCTTTGGAGGATCAGATTTTATATTAAATGGAGAAGCTGTTAATTGTGTGTCTCTGATGAAGATTTTTATTTTCTATAAGAGAGGATGAACTCTTTCTATCACTCTTCCCTTTCCATCTTATCAAAAAATTATAATCTTACTTCCAATCATGTTAACTTCTTTAGGCTTACTAAGTTCAAACCAATCAACGAATTTAATTTGGGATCTTATATTTCTTAAAAAGGAATAATATTTCTCTTGTATCTTGTCTCTTTAGTTTTTATCATACTTATTAAAGAAATTGTGTCTCTTCTCTTTATTTTTATTTAAATAAAATTTTTTTCTTAATACGATCTTATCCATCCCAAATTTTTGGGTTATGGTGCAAATTTTTGGATCTGCAACCTGAGAGTAAGTGAGTGACATCTTAGGAGAGGGTGGGCCTTCTTCATATTTGGCTTGAGGCACTAGGGTGTAAAATCTTGTTGGCTTAGTCTGGGCTTTACAAAGGCTGAACAACTTGACCTAAGCGGGAAACCAGTATGGGTTGATTCATTTTCTATCCTACAACTGTGGCTTTTTGATTAGTTTGGATCTATTAAACCTAATAGACACATCACCTTTGGGATGAGTAATAATTGTTTCTAAATGACACTTTTCTTGCCTAATTGCTGGAACTGATTTTTTAAGGATCCAATCCTCTGGAAGTGATATTTGATCTCATATTAGTGTTTTGGAGACAAATACATTTTCTTTGCTTGGATCGGTTTGAAAGTATTCCATTTGTCCTAAGGTCCTTTTATTTATTACACCAATATAATCTAGGGTATTTAAGATTTTGCAATACATCCTAATTAAGATTGCCGTAGGTAGGATCTTGGTAGCATTTTTAAGTTATGAAGTTTTACCTCTAATTCTAATGATTTTAGAATGTTTTTGTCTTTTATTTTTATGGTTAGGTCCATATTACAATTAAAATAAATTGGGCCTTCGAATAAACTTGATTCAACTGTTTCTAGTAATGCATCTTGGTATTCCATAAATCTACCATCTTTTAAACATAAAAAGATTGCTGAATTTAGTTCTCTTCTGATAAGAGGCTTGACTGCTACTTGAATTAATCCTATATAAAGAAATTCATATTTTGATTTATGGCTCTTTAAAAATTTTTGTGTTATTTTTGGTATTACTTCATGGTTATTTGATATAGATATTGTCTTTTCAACTATTTTGGCACTGAAATATGGTAAAATCTAATTTTTCCTATATTCAGAATTCCTTGATACTCTAGAGATTACTTTCTTTTCTATTTGCTTTCCGGATAGCTCAATTAGAGTCCCATCAGTACCGGCACCTTCACCTCTAGAGGAAAAATTGATAGAGGACGATCTAGATAAAAAACTCAACTTTAAATCACTATTTCTGCAACCCTTGGACTATCAACGATGTACGCCAATGTCTTTATAGCCCTTACAACAGCTAAACTGCTGGGACTACGCCATTTGTGGTCAGGCAAAGATCACTTAAAACAATAGTTTACGGAAAAAACTTTTTTTTTAGATAATTCTATACTACTACCTCTCTTGGCTCTAATACCAAGTATAGAATTATCAATATCTTTTATATATAAAAGAGGTCCTTTTTAAACTTTTTCCCTCTTTGACTTTGCTCAAAGCTGCTAGGTGGTAAAGCAACCAAAGATGCTGGAAATTGGCCTTGCTGGGAGTGCCGTCGGATGGATCAGATCTGTGTTTCAAAATTTAAACCCAGACCTGTTGGAGATGTGGATACTAAAAATATATCTAAATAATATCCAGCCTATTGGAGGACTCTGTTGGGTTTGGATTTGGGTACTGTATCAAATCTTCGGCCCGGCTTCACTTCACGTACAGGCAATAAAAATATATTGGGTCTTTGGATCACGTTCGGATACGTTAAGACATATATTATACACAACTGTAATCAGGTTCAGATCTTTCATCAATACAAGCATTTCTATGTTTTAGTTCAGGTCCGGGTTCCGATAATAAAGTATATCGGGCCTTCACATTGGGTTTGGGCAAGACATATTGTACACAACGTTACAACCGGCTATGGATCATTCACCAACACCAGCATGCAATGTTGGTAAGGTTTCCTCATGTTACCCATGTAAAAAGGTATTCAAGAGATTAAACAAACAAACATGAGAAAGTAAATGGTTCAAAGGTAATTAGTTAGTCTGGTCTACTTATCATTCCTTATAAAATATAATATTATTACATATGGATTTGCCTGTCCCCTATGCCCTTATAGCTCAGTGGTAGAGCGTCAGTCTTGTAAACTGAAGGTCCGTAGTTCGATCCTGCGTGAGGGCAGATTTTGCTCATTTGAAAATGTCTTTTAATAAAGATTTTTTTTTAAAAAATATAATAATATCCATTTTTCTTCATTTGAGAGTACAGCGTAGCTAAGAAGAACAAGGATTTCTTATGGTTCGATCCTGAATGGGACAATGTTTTTAATCCTTTTACATTTTAAGAATTTTTTTATTTATCTTTTTTTCTATTTTCTCTTTTAATGGAATAGATGTTCTGTGTTTCTTATAATATAGTATATTCAGTTTTTCAGTGGAACAAATTTTCTGTGTCTTAAAAAATATAATATATTCACTTTTTTCATTTGCAAATGCAATTTAACTTAAAAATAGATATTTTCTCTAGTTTGTGATTTACTTTTCTGTTTCCTTTTTTTACCATAATATTCAATCTTTTCATTTTGAAAATGTAATTTAATATTTTTAGAAAACAAAATAATTTTTGTTTTTTTTTAATTTGAGAATACAAATTTACTCTAAAGATCAAAAATTTCTCATAGTCCAATCCTTCTAAAGGCAATATCTTTATTTTTATATTTTTAACATTTTTTTATTTTTTTTGTTTGTGTTTCTTTTTTCAGTGAACAAAATTGCTACCTTCATTTTTCTTTTGGAAATGCAATTTAACTTAAAAATCAATGATGTCTCTAGTTTATGCTTTATTTTTTTCATTCTCTCATTTAACCATAATATTCAGTTTCTTCATTTGAAAATGCCGTTTAAAGAAGAGGTTTTCCAAAAATAAAACAATATTCATTTTTTTTAATTTATGAACACTAACCTCTAAAGATCAAGTCTTTCTTTAATTTATATTTATGTATGTTCATTTAATCTTTTGCTTTCTTTCTTTTTTCTTTTTCCCCTTCTCTTCCTCCTTTCTTCTTCTCTTCTTGTTTTTTAATCCAAAATGGCATCAAAATTCTATTTTTATAAAATATCTTTCTTCCTAATTAATTTTATATAATCCTTGTAAACTATCTCTTGATCAATGAAGCTTTTTTGATACACATATTACATGTTATGTACTTTATATACTAATTTGATAATACAAAGCCATCGAGTCTATAAAATCCATCTAGTTAAGAAATAATCTCCAGTTGTTTTTCATTAAAAACTTCCCTAGCACTCATACAATGCTTGTCTCTTACAACCGGACAGGAAGCAAGGGGCCATTCTTCATATCGATGTTCTCTCCATACTACTCAAGCAAGCAGGGTCACTCTCTCTAAAGGTATTAGCAGTAATTATTCTCTCAATGGCTTCAAAAGTCTTCTTTTTGTAGATGGTGCTTTGCTATTTTGTGTTGAGAAGAAAATGGCCGTTATAGCTATCAAAGCGATATTCCTTGCCTTTGAATGTGTGGTGGGACTCAAAATTAACCTTCCCAAAAGCTCCATTCATTGTTTCAATACGAGAGAATATTAGGCCTCAACATTAGCCACCATGATCAATTGCAAGAAGGAGTCCTTTCCATTCAAAATATGTCATCAAGTAACAAGAGACTCACTAAGCACGAATGCTGCCTCTACTGGAGAAGCTCTTATCCAGGCCAGCCTCTTGGTAAGATAGATTACCATCCATGGGTGTACGAATCACTCTCATCAATGTTGTTTTGACTATGTCGCCCTCTTACCGCATGTCAATTTTCAAACTCCCAAAGCGGGTGGCAAACAAAATAGACCACATAAGGTGTGTTTTTCCATGGACAGGCAAAGATACTGCTGATGGATTTAAATATCTTGTTGGGTGGGACAATGAGTAAAGAGGATAGATGAGGGTGGTCTTGCCCTTAAGACTATGAGAAATATGAACCTCTCTCTTGGATATATGAGCTTTGAAATTCTGGAACAAATCTGATGATTCTGGTGCACATCTAGTGCAAACAAATTTGTACTGATTCCCGTGCAAGGTAGCAGCTCGGTGCGAGAGTTAAGAGATGACTAAAGAGGATACCACCAATTTAGAAGGACGTGTGCAAAGAATTGGATGCCTTTCGGAGCTGCACGGCTTTCAAATTGGGTAATGGAGAGGATATTAGGTTTTGCAAAGATTGTTGGATTGGCCCGAACCCCCTCATATCTCTCTTCCAGGAACCATGTAGAGCAGCCAAAACAAACTCATCAGTAGCATCGCAATGAAATTGGAGGGCCTCCCAATGGAGGGTCAATCTCCTTGAACCACTCACCATGTTGTAACCTTCCCAAATTGATCTACTGCTGGACCTTCTCTCTATGGTTAGATCAACCAGACTTGGCGATACCCCCAATTTAGAGGTTTGAAAGGGAAACTGAGTGTTGATTCTTTGTACAGGTTCATCAACTTGGGAGGTGTCCCTTGTCCCTGTCACAAAAATCATCAGGAAGGCTAAGGGTGCCTCTCTGAAAATCAAAGTGTTGCTTTGGCTGGCCCTGAAAAATAAACCGCACACAGAGAAAGTGCTTGCAAGAAAAAAAAGATCGGTCGTCAGTTCTGGATGCCCCTGATGTACCCCAGGTCTGAAAACCACAACTCATCCATTCCCCAGATGCCCTTTTTATAGGAGCTCCATGGCCTCCTTGAAATCATGTCTAGTTGACAAATATGTTGTCACCACTATCTTCCTTTCTCCTCTTGCACTCCTGCAATATGTCTTTGTAAATCTTTTCTTTAATAAAATTAGGGGGAGTACCTTGCCTCCTCCTTATTCATTCAGAAAAATAAATAAATAAATAAAAGCACAATCCCAACTTAAATTTCCTGACAATGAGATGAATTCTTCACCACCGATTCTTTCAACAAGCAAAGGACACATGATGGCTCATTCCGAGCGCATGATGGATTTTACTCACACCTGCACAACCAGGAATTAAAAACAAAACTGAGTAATATTACCTTTGGAGCAATGAACTGATGGATCATGCACCTTATGAGCTGTGAAATTTATTATTATGAAGGCCAGAACAAGCCTCCTGTACACTCCAGCATGAAATGAGCAGCGTAGTATCAACTTTCAATCATCTCTAGCCAGCCATATAAGCACTGTCGGTCACATAGAATGCTAAAGTTAAGCTCAACTGCCTATAGCATGAGAGGAAAGACCCATCATACTGTCTCAATTAGAACCAAGAGAGGTAGGAGCATGCCAATTGAATTAACAAAACAGGAAACCAATAGTGTCAAGCCTTTGTTTTTTTTTTTTTTTTTTTTTCTTCTTCTTCTTTTTTTTTTACTTTGACCTCTCACCTTCGTTCCTCCTTGCAGCCTTTCCAGACAGGAATCCCATTTACGCAAGTGCATAGAAGCTGCATAACAAACTAGTGTATCAATGTAAGGCTACAAAGTTCCACCAACTCCATGTAACGGAATGTTTAGAGTTGCAACTTCGATACTATTGGATGCAGAAGCTTTGCTCAAGTTTATACAAAGTTGGTATAAATGATGAACATGGTAGTTTGAAGCTGTACTGTGTTGTAGATAATTTCTTCCAACACAAAATGAATGTTTGGAAAGAGGGCATGAATGCTGCATCGGCTACAACCAAAAGAGAGAAATTACTTAGTGGACAATCAGCAAGTTCAAGCGATCTAACGAAATGCTAGATATTTCTAGGGAGACTCATATCACTTCATGCAATATGTTGCCATTTGCAGTAAACTTCCAACATGAGGCTGCTGCAGCCTACAATTTCCACTTCATGAGAAAAGGGGATGGTTCAATGTCCTGGATTTTTTGTGCACATTTCTTCCGAATAAAATCTACACTTGAGTGAAAAAGAGTGATGAACGATCTGAATCCAGACCAACACCACCTGACAAACTTTGATTAACTTCGATTTCACTGCACAGGGAAGGTGAAGCAAACATTAGAAAAAAAGATTATATAGCTTATCAAGCCAATCAGATATGACAATCATGTTACAGCCTTGGGACATAATTTAGACCCAAAAGGCAAACTGAAGCATATATAATGAAATCTAACATAAACAACTGGATCCATATATACCATGTCATTCATTTTTTTCTACAATTCCAAACACCCCCACCCCCCCCCCCCCAACCCCAACAAAAAAAACCAAAAAACAAAAAACAAAAAAGCAGCAGGAGAAGTGAATTATGATGGTAAACTTTCACCCATAAGTTATGAGGTGCACAACTGGAAGAAAAGTACATAGCTTGTCAAACCAAATACTAACAACCATACAACAGCTCCCAGATAAAATGTCTAAACGAATGAGTACTGAGGCTCAGTTGATACCATGGCATTAGTTCAACCCTGCGATTGCAACCTCCCACATGGGTTATCATGCACAAGTCACCAAAAAATTAAAAATAAAATTGAAAACCACAAGTAATGAATTAAAACCCTCACCCATACTGCTATATAAAGCATAGCCTCAGCAACCAGCAGTTGTCCACAAGGGAGGACGTCCAATGATTTCTCGCGTGATTGGACAGATGACAATGAAACTTGAAACAATCTAGTAGTAAAAATTCTCGTCTTAAGATTACTGTTGGATTCAAGAATTTTTAATTTATAATCCAACAATACATTAGATATTAGAATTAGACATTATGAAGATCTGAATGGGCTTGATAAAAGTTGAGACACGGATGGGTCGGAAAAGAGGGCGAGACTAAAGAAGACTTGGAGGTTGTGAAAAATGATAGAAATTTGCTATCTGAAAAAAAAAAGAAGAAAAAAGAAAACTTGGGTTAGGGTAGAGAGAAATAGGATCGATTTGGCTGACCCCAAGTTAAAAAACATGGCTTATTTATTATGTTTGTATTTTGTAAAACATGACTACCATAAGAATCATGTGAACACAAAAAAAATACAATCTACTGCTAATCCTTTTTCGACTGCTTATTAAAGATAAAAAACAAAAGAGAATTCTAAATAAAATATCTGATTAAACCTTAGAAACAAGCCGTGTGGAACGTCTAGGAAAGACAACAGGATCACATGGAGTTTCTTTTGCTGAAGTCTTAGAGCTTCTTAAATTCATCATTGCACTCTTTTCACCACAAACATGCTGCCTTTTACTCTGGAGCTCCTCAGCAGACTCTGGATCGTGAGCTCTTTTAGAACTTTTGTCGAAGGTGTTCTGAAATTGTGAGCATCTGCATAACCAAACAACCAAGAGTTATTTAGAATGAATTTGTGAAGGACACAAACTAAGCTTTATTGAAAACAAAGATTACTCTGAGCCATCTTTCCCCTTCATTGGATTGCTTTTACCCTGCACACAGAAAGCATAGATTTTCAGGTTTTTGCAACAAGGAGGAAAAGTCCCATATGCCAATTCACCAAAAAGTATATCTCAACTTCATTTTAATTTCTAGGTCTACCTCAAATTGAGAGAGAAAAAAAAAGAAGCTAGAATAAGAAACATCATTGTATCAATTATCAACAACAAACTTCTGGAAACTGCACCTTGCATAGCATGACCAAGTCATCTGAGTCCCCATTGCATATGTGAACTTAACCCAGGAAGAGAGAACCAAATAAGACAAATAGTAAATAATAGCCTAATATGAAGCAGGTAATGAGAAGAAATAACTAATAAGGCACTAACTCAAGTTGTGAGATTCCTCCTCTAAGGATTCTGATCCTATTGGTTCAAGAGTTTTAATTATTGCAGATAGCATGGTTGCACGTACTCATGACACAGTTCAAGCAGCAGGAATACTAAATGTTGAACGTACAAGAGTAACCATTATGGTTCTCATCAGAGACGATTTGAGTTTTAAAAGATACCTCTTACACTTCAAATGAAAAGTCACAAGCTGATTGCCAAATGATGCAAGTTCATAAACCTCCAGCACAAGCTAAAAGCCCTTAAATTTTTTTAAAACATATGCATCATTCAGCTATAACATGACGATCCCAATTACCTAGATGTATGCAAGTAATGGATAGGAAGACCTTAACAAATCACTTGTCAATCAAAAAACTTGAGAAGCAAACAAAGTAGAAGCAACTGCCTAATTATCTCTTGTACTGAGAAGATCAAGCAAAAGAGTCATAGTATAACCCATCATAAAGTAGCAAAAAATGAACTTTGAAGCATATTCTAGTCATTTATTGTGTTAGTGGAGCTCAGTCAAAAAAATTGGTGACAGTCATTTGTCAAGTTGGATCTGGTTCATGCATGAGTAAAATATACAATCGGCCGCCATACAGTATGCACTTTTAGATCTTTTTTTTTTTTTTTTTAAAGTGTGGGATGGGTTGACAATTATAATCCTTGAATCAATCCTAGAATTCCTTGCACATTTTCTGCTAGCAATGCAATATAACACTTAGTTAAGGAAAAAGGAGTAATACCATTTCATCCCCAAATGCTGACAACGGATCATCAGAAACAGAATTTCCAAAGCTACCACACGCATGCTGATTAGAAAGATTGTCGGTGGACCCTGCATCTGATTGTGCATCAGTCATTGGATGATCCAATAACATTTGCCCATCAATTTGGCCAGAATTTGATAAAATCTTGAGGTGACCTGTGGCTTCTGGTAATACTTCCATGCGCTCTCTTTCAGTTGGAAGTTCACATGCTCCACTATGATTTTCAGAATAGCCGGCATAAGATGCTTCCACACTATCTTGCATTCCATTAGATATTAGAACATTATTTCTCCTGCAGATACCATTCATGGGTTTGTCTAAAGCACCAGCTTCTACATTATTAAAATCAGCACTTGCTATCTTCAGAGTGCAACACTCATCTGTTTCAGGTTTACTGTTTCCATCAAGACTTGAATCTATGTTGCCAACAGATTTGATAGAAGTATCAGGTATTGATGAACTGCTCTTATCAATCCTAAAAGAAGCATCACCAGAGTCATGATGTAGGACCTGCTCATCTCTGGGACAAGATGTAGTATCAGATGCCATGTGGTCGTGAACATCAGAATTTGTTACACAGGAAGATGAAACCACTTGATTCGCCTCCAGAGAACCAGATGTTTCAACAGGGATACTACTTGATGTCAATACAGAGACTCGAGAAGTTACAACAGTTGCATCTTGTGGACAGGCCTCAGATTGACAATTCTCACTAACAACTGAACTGAAGGAAGAATTGGTACATCCAGTGTTCTTCTCAGCCCCATTGGTTTGAATACATATTCCAGTGCTCCCAGATGGTGAAATTTTCATATGTTCATCAGCATCTGCCAAGCCACTAATACAAGTGGAAATAGTCTTTGATTCATGGTTTTGTGCTTCTGGATGAATGCACACTTCGTCCTTCAAGCTGTTGATCCATTCTGATGGGCTATGATTCAAATCTACATATAGATTAATTCCCTTCTCGGACATCACAAAAAATTGGAGTGAAGGAAGCACTTTTGTAGAAGTTTCATCAGAAGATACAAAACCACTTTCTCTGGAACAATCACCAGCTCTTTTATGTCCACATGGTGTCATATTAGAAGTCCCAGCATTGGTCACAGCATGAATTGGTAATTTCTGACCACAGCTTCTCAGCTCTAAGGCTTTCCGCGATCCATTCATAAAAGCAACATAATTGCTATCAAAATGAAGTTCTGGCACTGCTGTAATATGGTGGATCTCAGCAGCAACCTGAGATATTGCGCCCATATCACTAGGTTCAGAAGTAGAAGAACCAAAACCTTCCATGGTTTCAATATTAATAGGGTATGAACAAACCACATTTGCAGCTGTATCATATGCCTGTATTGATATATAACAACAAAAGCAAGAGAAATAAATGCTCAAATAATTAAGATCCCATGTACATGTTATTATCGATGACATTAAGCAGCCAGCAGAAGATGAACAGATCCTCGCATATGTTCAGTTGAAGGAAAGGAATCTCCACGAACTAAAAGCAATAAAAGATCATGCATGAGTTTAGAGTGATACCTTCTCTGATGTTTGGCCTATCAAGTGGCTACCACTTTCCATCTGATTTCTTGTACGAGAATGTGGCTGATCATCATTTAGCTTCCTATTAATCCCAGATGCCAGTCCATGGTTATCAATCCTGGAAGAGTTGCTTTTTTCAAATGCTCCTACAACATCTTTCCAAGATTAATGAATCAAGAACACTCTGTTCTTTAATATATTGTTTCGGATAATTTTAAGCAACTTCCATATTTGCAACTTGTTGATGGATATATGAAGCATACCTCTAGTAGTTTCCTCCAGAGGATTGACTGTTTCTTTAGCATTTGATTCTGGCACCAATGGTCTCAGCATTGAAGATGCGGCATTTTCTTTCTGTCCAATTGTTTAAACAATTAGATTTTAGATTTGAATATAAACTTTAAAATACATACTATACAGGTGGATGAGGTGCAATAACATGTGTATGGTCATACCCTTAGAAATAAAGCCAGTGACTTGGCTAATTGAGAATTACTTCTATTTGCAGGAAGGTTGTGGCTTTTGCACAACACCTGAAGCTCTTTGCGCGAGAGATTGAAGTAGAATTCCAAGTTTTCCCGATATCCCATCACCTTAATCTGGAAGCCTTTTTAAAGCTACTTCAAATAGAATCTTATGCTGATCTCCTTCAGTAAAAAGGGAAAGAAATTTATGATTCATTAGAACACCAGCTTCATAAAAAAAATCTTTTGCTAAATAAAACTCTCTTCATTTTGCTTCTTGAGCCAGATACATGTGCCAAATCAGCTCCAAACAGGGAACTGACTCAAGAAGAAAATTACTCAAAATTGTTATTGAACACAATGTTTGATACAACACACAGCTAGGAAACAAGAATCATATAGACTCAACATTGATGCACGAGCAAGGTTAAGTGTACAACAAACAAGAAGCAACAGTAAAGTTGCATAGATAGTCAAAACAATAAAATAACAATATCACCAACTGGAAAAACATTACAGCCATGACTATGAAAAAAAATACAAGTTCCCCCATGATATCACAGAACTATATTATAATTTGCAAGGCAAAACGAGTCCAACTATGAAGATCCCTGGTTCAAAGCCACTATAGAGTCGAAAATGAGAAAGCAAGAAAGTTAATGGTTTACTAAAGATGAAACATGAGATGGGAAAGACAAAGGAAGGGAGTCATCAATAATTTTACTTAGAGCAAGTTCCATCTCGTAAAGAAGACATTAAAAGAAAAACTCCTAGACACGAAGACAAATACATCCCTTAATATCATGTTGAGTTCTAAAAGCATCAAATCACTTACATTATATTCAAAATAATTATCTGGCAAGTACTTCCATGTTAAAAAGGTAACTAAGAACATCACCACTTTGTTTCTACTTCTAAAAAGAACAAGGATATATAGTTTAATGCAAGCATTGTCGTACTATGAGGTACACTGTACCATACCATACCGGATCAGAACTGGTATGAAAATTGTATTCGGGTCAATACAAGCCCCCATATCGAGGTGTACCATAACCATTATGTACGAAGGTGAACTAGGATGCATACCAACCCATGCTGAGGTGATAAGGATTTTTTCAAAAAAAAAGTAAGAAAAATGGCTTGAGAGCTATCTCAAAATGGTATGCATATCATACCTTATCCATCATACCATACTGAACCAATAACATACCGGTGGTGCCTGTACTAGATTGTGGACCTTGGTTTAATGAGTTGATTACATTTGTGAAAGAACAGATAGCTGATATCTGGAAGTTTTCGCATTAACCATGAAAAACAAGAAGCATGAAAGAGCCCAAAAAAAACTATTAGATCAGTATCTTCATATAATATCAAAATAACTAGATAAAACTGAAAAATCCTAAAGCTTATGCAGAGTATTTGAATCTGGTATGCAAATTTAGTTTACATTTTTCAAGTCAAGGCCAAAGAAACATTAACATGAAATGCAATTAGCAATTTCCTCATATGCCTGCATCCAACAAAGCATCCATATTGCTAATCAGATCCACAACAATGTGGGAAAAAGGAAAAAAAGGACATAATTGGAAACGTCAAGCATGAAAAAATAACAGACCATAATCAGATATACCATGTTGACTGTGACTATGCGAACATGTACTATGTCCATACAAGCCAAATGACCATGGACAATATTCTGAAAATGCATAGGCAGGACATGTATGTTTATACAGAATGTAATTTTTATGATGGGACAAATGCTTATGATGAGAATAAGCAGACAAAACAGTTCACCAGTTGCTGAAGTTTCAAAGAGAGAGAAAATCAAATATTAATTTCTGTTGAATTGTAAACAGGTTCGTTGCACATTTTTGATCAAATTGAGCTCTTTTGCAGGGAGAATACCTTAGTTCTCCACAAAAAAACTTAAAACAGTCCTGCTTTTACTTAAGGGTGGTCCCTTCGTTTACAGCTTGCCTCTTCTCCTATTGAAATTGCAAATAGGTTACAACAACTTCAATGTGGGACAAAACACAACATGGAAAATGGCACCATAGATCCCAAGACTAATGCGATTGAAAACCTATCGATAGACAATATATAAATGGAAACTTCACTTACTGCAGCCTTAGGGTCATAATCAGGTAATGTTTAGTTGCTAACTGACATTCCAGTAGCATCAATCATTCACAGCTGAAAATTTTAAGTCTATAAGAGAAAAATAAGGGGCAAAGATTTGGGCTCTCATTGATATTGTGGAGGATCGCAGAGTGCAGCAGAAGACTGTAACTATCATGAAGGAGCAGTTCCCATAATAAGTGATACCATAATCATGAGGTGAAAAACATAGACATAAACCAGAACTTAGATCTTAATCCCCAATTTTAGAGATAAAAACCCTTATAGCATCAATCATAGGCTTCAAAAATTATGGCTATCACAGTGCATGATCATAGCCAACCTGAAACCTATCATTTTAATCACAGCTATGGTTCATAGCTGTATGATATATCAACAGAAAATGGAACACAAAAGATGCAGGAGCTCTAAAAATATCATGGAAAATAAGAAGCCAATAGAATAATTGGGAGCTACTGGTCCTCAATTTCATAAATGATATTTAAAGTTTCTCATATATATTTATTGCTTAATGCAAAGTAAATTGCTTATTGAAGTGTTTATATGAGCTTTGGAAGGGTTATAACCATGGAGGGGCACATCCAAAGTTCACGATATCGAGTCATATTGTCCTGTACCAAACAAACCGCACTGTTACCAGGCATATCGTACCATACCAGTATCAAACAGATACTTGGTACAAGGGGGCATATTGAGTGCTGGTACATAAAACTGACCCTCATAGCTGGCATGCCGACATTCTACCAACATGGTGCAGATACATAGTCTGGTACTGAGATAGCAAATCTTGGTCATAGTTATGTATTAGTAAAAGAATTTAGTAAATAACCTAAAATAAAAATAAGAGATATCTATCTATTTGGACCAACAATATGTACTTATTCAGGAAAATTAACTAGGAGCCAAACTCACATGAGAAAAGTATATAGTTATCTTTTATAGCAGTCCAGAATCTTAAATTTATTAGGAAGGAATATTTAATTTCATATTTGTTGCTACTTATATATACATGCATACAACAAACATGAAATTAAATAGGCTATATATGGCCTATTTAGTTTCATATTTGTTGTATATGTGTGTGTGCGCTTGCGTGCGTGCGTGCGTATGTGTATCTATGCCTATGTGTACTGAGAAGGCATGGGTCTCAGATTTTTTGATGGACTGAGATATACAGTGGCAAGAATATGACATGTTAAGGTATGTAAACATTTGACCGTTGACTCCCATGAGAACCTCTTTGTGTTGCCTAATCACCATACAATTGGTAGGATGTCTTAAATAGTTGTTTCTCTTAACAATCCTTGCCCAGAGTAAAGTATGGAGAAAGATCTAAAAGTCTCGTAAGATGGGGAGGACAAGTAAAATAAAGTGATCAGTGGCCAGACTGCTCGTCGAAAGCATCTCATGCTTTCTATACATGTAGGGGTTTCGTTTTTAGCAAACAACAGCAGGATTATGTTTAATTTCAAGTTTCAATGTTCTGTATTCTCCTCCTTTTTTTCTTTTTTTTTTTTCTTGTATTTATTTATTCTATGAAAACAACACATTACAATGAATTGGTATAGAAGCCAAAGAGCAATACAAATCAACAACATGGTGGTGCATCAAGTTCATGTATTGCAGACAACAGATATTTGAAGCTGCATAGAAGGTGATCTACACAGTAGATGAAATGAGGAAAGGATACAAGAAGCCAATCTCAAACTCTTGCATGGTGAACAACTATGCATGCCATGCTTAAGTTTTAATCAAATTGTAAAGTCAACACAACATTGTGGAGATTGCATGTATAAGAAAGTCTTTGTTCAAAACCAAATTCTAATGAAGAATTAATATCATATGTTATCATCAAAGACACCAACATACTAATTATGGTAAATCACCTAAACTCCTATAGAAGATAAAAAACCAATATCATGCAGAATCAATCAGAGATTTCAATATTTTTGATGATGTAAAACCAATGGAAGAAATCTTGTGTGTGCTGGCCTGATACAAGCACCTCACCAGCTATGAGGTGGTATGATAGGGGCCAATGTGTGATAGTGTTGGACAAACTGGGCCCCTATCTTGTGATATTGTGCTATCAAGGCGTATCAACACCATACCAATCAGTATGCCTTTTTCCTTTTTGAACTAATATGTACCAACATGTATTGAGATGTACCACCCCTGTAACAAGGAATGCATATCACCATCGAGCCATCTATGTGCTACAAATCCTCAAGTTTCTAATCATTGTATGAAACTCTATCCTATTACAATAACAAGTTGAGAATTTGTTCGTTAAATCTTTAGAAGTCAATATGAACATTCTAATTTATGGTACTCTTGTCGAGAAGGTGGGAAAGATCAACGAGGCTAATAAGCCCTTATCCATGACCATCAATATATTTTGGGATGACTTTAACAAGTTAACTATCACGGGCTCAATTAGAGGAATGCCACCTTCCAATAACACCAAAGATGAAATTTGATATAAGCTCAAAGAGATGAGCGAAGCATTAAGATGCATTTAGAGGTCACCTGAAGATGAGGAAGAACTCGAGCTTAAGCCTACCTAGTCAAATAAACAGCAAACAAAATATGATCCCTATTTTCATATTGATTATGCACCTATGTGAGCCATATTAGACAACTAGTGGAGTAAATGAATCACCAAATTCAACAAAAATGTGAACCAATTTACAAGAAACTGCAATCAGATGAAAGTTTGAAGATGTTTTACCACATGCTATAAACCCAAACCTCAACCTTCAAGTTACTAGGTATTGGAGTCAATCATGACAAAGGTAATTTTAAGTGAAAATTACCTCTTTTTTTTGAAAGTGTCTAGATCCTCCCAAGTTCAAGGACCGAACTTGATGATTTGGTTTGCAATCAAGGCCACCCATGTATGACAAGATGACTGAGATGCATCAGGCCTCAAACTGTGAAAACAAGAGCCGCTCTCATGTACAGTGTGGGCTCTGAAGCATCACAACCTTCTCTCAATACATGGACAACCGTGATTATGGAATCGGATGGTTAGGTTTGGAGGCCGAACTTGAGAGGATCCGAACTTGTTATGAAATCCAGAAAGCTAGTTGGCAAGCATGGAACTTCATGTCAATTGAGTAGTTTTGCCTCATGCGATCAAGAAGCCATCCTACAACTTTCCCAAGACATTAGAAAGTTCTTGGATGAAGGGGATCGGAATGCAAGGTTTCACAATATATTGCATTCAATGACAAACCTCATAGCCACATTTGATTCCCAAAAAAGTTAAGCTAGAGTAGATGGGTCAAATTACTTCTCACCTACTGTGGAATTTACTACTTCCTTTTATTTCTTTTGGTGGTTTGGGGGGGGGGGGGGGGGTGGGGGCGCAAATATACTTTTTTTTTTTAAATACCTACTCTACCTCTGGAAGAAAGTAGGCGGCTAAAGAGCATTTAGCCAATCAAAGAGAAGTAATTAAAGAGGTCCTATTCCACCTAAACCTCTAAATAAAATAGTTCTCTTTAAAAATGGAAAGTAGAGGATTTATTAATGAGTATTCACGGATATAAATAGAAACAATAAATTGATTATGTAGTATCATCATTTATATGTCTCTATCAGTTAAAATGGTGATGTACAAGGCTCACCATCGACACGGCATAATTTTTCCTCATCAAATCTATTGCTGTAATCAACCAATCAGCTAATTAAATTATGTCTCTTCTACAAACATTATTCATCAGATCCATATCCAACGAGAGTACTTAAGAGCATGTTCTTGAATAGCCAAGTGAGATATGTTCCTTCTTTAACTAACACGAAAGCAGCAATTAATTAGACAGAATAATGAATTTCACCATGACTCCAAGGAAAAATTTGAGTTTTTCCAGTGTGAACATCTTCCTTCAACATCCTTTATAAAAGCTTTTATGAAAGGTCAGCACTTCCAACACACCTGCTGTTAATGATTGTAAATACCTCAAGCTCCACGACTCTTGTCATGTTTGCACCACCTGATCATGAACATCCAGCTGCTCTACTATTCAGACTCAGGTCCTACTAAGTGCATAAACAAGTCCCTTCCATAAAACTTTTTTTTTAAGACATCTTAACCTCTCTTTAAAGGTTGCAGCTAGATGACATTGAATATAAAGCTTATCCTACCATAGTGATTTGTACAAGAATATAAGCAGGTTGGAGTTAAAATTTTATTACACATGATGCTTCGGAGAGCCATTTGCTAGACATTAATTGGAATTTCAGCCCTAGTGACAGTTTTCCTAGGTATGGCACCAAGTCAAAAATCATTTGTTTGTTCTCAGCACATTCCTACTTGAGCTGATACTAGATTCTCATGCACTTATTAAAGTTCAGACATATAAATTTTTTTGTCTTTTTTCTCTTACTGAAAAAGGAGTTATCACGTGTACCGGGAGGCGAATACTACTGCGGATTGGGTCGCCTCCTATATGGTGGAGTACTTGAGTGGTGTTTTGTGGACTGACCAGACTTCCATTCCTTTTGGGTTGCGTGATATTTTGTTTTCTGACCTTATTGGATGTATTCATATTCAAAGGGTGTGATTTTTCTGCCACAACGGCAACAACAACAACAAAGGAGTTATCATGACCGAATTGGTTATTAAGGCTACCACATAACGTACTTCTAAACCAGCTCATCAAGGCAAAATATGGCAAGATCTTCGAGCTGAGAGATGATGTACTTCACAATGAACATAAAACTGCAGAGGCACCATTCAATTCTCACAAAAGAATCACAATTTCAGGAGTAAATGAAACATGACCTGAACAACAAGTACCATAACCAATATCATTGACAAAAACAAATAAAGAAACGACCTTGCGATCTTCCATGAACCACTCGTTCAACCACCAACTTTCAGAAAAGCAATCTACCCATGCACCAAAAAGAACCCACTCGGCATAAATGAAAAGAATTCCCATATTTCAGGACGAAAAATGGCAACTATAAGCTAAATTAAAAACGCATACACATATAATTTCATCTCCAAGTATGATTCCAAGGTTCCAATCGCGAGTGAAGTAGGAATTTGATAACCCCCCAAAAAAAAAACGAATCGAACTACGATGGGTCTTGAGACTGGAGTTCTTGATGAGAAAACTAGGGTTTTGATCTATCCGGAGAAGAGGGTCATACCAAAGTCGCCGGATTGGACTTGGGCGTCGAGCACCCACCACCGTCAGAGCCGTCGACCTCGCCGGAAAGCAGAACCGGCTACAAAGACTCGAAGGGACGCGAGAAGGGAGAGGGGAAGAGAGGAAAAATCCCGGAACTCCGGGATGGATGAGGGGTGGGGAGTTTTAATTTGGAGCGAGTGAATAAAAAAGGGGCAAAACCCTTCCCGAGCGCCGTCAGCTGTCTGGATTCGGACAGGAAGCAGCCATTCACGCTTCGCCCGGATGATTAGTCCCGACCGAAATTGGGCGGTGATGCAGTGTCAGATCTCCAGGTGGACCGAGAATGATGGTGGTCCATTCCAAAAATAGATGGAAAGCGGTGCATCGAATCCCACCCAAAATGTACCCGAAAGGGCGTGTGAAGCGTGAATCTGGCTTTTTAGATTTTGAAAAATAACCGAAGATAAAATAGGTATTTTGGCTCCAACAAAAAAGTTTTTTTTTTAAAAAACAAATCCCTCACTCCTATTATCAGCCATGACGCACCCATTAAAAAAGAATGAATAAAGATTGCAGCGTGAAAATGGTTACTACAAAGTCAGATGTTACATTGGCTCTCGGCAAATTCTTTGCGCACCACAGGCAACGGAGAAAATTTAATATTGAGCACATCATTTTATCTGATTAATTTATATATATTATTTTTTAATATATATTTAATATCTATAATTTTATTTTTTTATTTAAAATTTTGAATTATAAAAATACTTCTGCTCTCTTATGTTCATATTATGACTTTCCGTATAATATTATGATATTCTATGTATAGAAAATCATAATTTTATACAGGATATCATAATATACTACAGAATATCATAATTTTTTTCAAAAAAAAAATATTTTTGACATTCAAAACTTTTAAATAAAAAAACGAACTACAGACATTAATATGTATTAGAAAGTGGTTGGATAAAAATACTCTTCCTATATTATGATATCCTAAGCCATATTATGACATCCTGCATGCAGGTAGGCAGAAAGTCATAATTTAACACAAGATGTCATAGTATGTCATAAGATGTCACAATTTTTCAAAATAGGAAGGACATTTTCGTCATTCAAAATTTTAAACGAAAAAATAGAACTGTAGATATTAAATATGTGTTGGAAAGCAGTGGCTACATGGATCAATCGGACAAGACGGTGCACTCTACGTCGGATTTTCTACACTGCCCATGATGCATAAAAATTTTTCATTGATTTTTTCAATCAAAAAGTGAGCTCAAAAATTATTAAAAAATAGAGTGGTCCATTACGCAACTGAAATGTGGCATAACCTTACAATTATATTATTAACTAAATTGGCAATATACACTAGTTAACAAAATCATATGGTAATATTTTTTTTACTATTATTTGTATTTTATTTTGCTTTGATTTAGCAAGAATTTATTTTCTATATATATTGATAATTCAAAAATCTCTCTCTTTAGCTTTGCTTTGTTTTGTATATTTTAATACTCAATTTTTATTTCATTTTCTCCAATGACATGGGGATATTTTAATTAATAATTTAAGTTACTCTTTTGACATACCAAAATATTTAACCCTAGTCTAACATGATGCATTGATTAATTTTAATTTATAAAAATATGAAATAATACTTTTATTGCTTGCTTTTAAATTTTTGAATTATTTTATTTACTTGTATGCTCTTAAATACATTAGGACAAGGAAGGTTTATTGTTTTTATTTTTTTCTATCTAAATGCCTCACTAGCTTCTTTTGGAAGCATTTCATCATATAGTAGCTCTCTCTCTCTCTCTCATATTTGTGCAACTCTCATTCTGTTTTTGTCTCTTTGTCCTCATATCCCTCCCTTAATCTACTAATCCATTAAAACTTTATTTTTTCTTAGCCATTTTTTTCCTTCATTGCTTTATCATTTTCTTTTTTGTAGGTTAAAAACGGACCGGATGGTTGTATATACATATTTATATCCATATTTTTCAACAAATATGAATATTAAATGGATACTAAAATTAATATCTATATTTGTTCTAAATAGGTATAGATATAAATTGGATATTAATTATATCTATATTTATTTTATATAGATATGGATATAACTTGGATATTGTTCCTATCAATATTTCTTCTATTCTAATATAGATATAAGCTATGTATCATTTAAATATAAACCATATTTTAGCATAATTTAGTGATAAAAACTAGTATTAATTAAATAATTATAAAAAATAAAAATATAATTTATTATGCAGATTGTACATAGCACATAGGTAAGAAAAAATCTAAGATATAGTTATTAAACCTATACGAAGACTATCTTAATCAAAGATCAGACCACTAATTTAATTAGATTTGTATTTGTTGGTGCAAAAATCTGCTTGCGTCGGAGAAGCTGGAGTCGAGGGAGTCGCGATCGCCGCCGAACCTGCAAAAGAAGTCTAAACCGGAGGTGGGGTTGCTCCGGCAAGACCCTCCGATGCTCAAGTCAGTTCTCTGCCTCAACAAGAATGGAGTGCTCGAACAAAATTTTAGCAGAATTTTAGGATAGAAAATAAAGCTTAAAGAATAACGTATCTGGGGTCCCCCTTTTATAGGCGGAGGGGGCAACAAACTGATAGCGATGTCTGTAACCGTCTGGCAGTGGGCCGCCCAGAGTCAGGAGGAGTTTGTTGCAGAGAGTAGTGGAGTGGACCCGTGGCTATCACCGGGGCGTGCCATGTGGAGTCTGCTACGGAGAGCGGAGCGGCATCCGTTGTCGTGACTTGCCAGAGAATGGAAGAATCGCGCGGTATCCGTCGCAGGAAGTGGAGCAGGATCGTGGCCATTATTATGGCCTGCCAGAGAGTGATGGAGCCACGTGGAATCCATCGCAGGAGGTGGAGCAGAGTCGTGGCTGTTGCTGCGGCCTGTCAGGGAGTGATGGAGCCGCGTGGAATCCGTCGCAGGAGATGGAGCAGAGTCGTGGCTGTTGCTGCGGCCTGCCAGGAGGTCCAGGTCTATCGGTCGGAGTTCGGCTGGGGTGTTTGACGGAGAGAGATGGCTAGCCACCCGCCTGAGAGGAGCTTGGAATCCGGCTCTCGTGGGAGTTCGGATGGAGTCTTCCTTCAATTGAAGTCGGAGACGTGGTCCGGCTCCCGAAGGAGTCCGGGCTGAGTCTACCTGCAATCAAAGTCAGGGATGAAGTCCGGCTCCCTAAGGAGTCCGGACGAAGTTTACCAGCAATCGGAGTCGAGGGCGGAGTCCGGCTCCCATAGCAGTCCGGGCGAAGCCTTTCCGCAATCGAGGTCGGGGATGAGATCTGGCTCCCGTAGGAGTCCGGGCTGAGTCAACCTGCAATCAAAGTCAGAGATGAAGTCCGGCTCCCGTAGGAGTTCGGACGAAGTTTACCAGCAATCGGGGTCGAGGATGGAGCCTGGCTCCCGTAGGAGTCCGGGCGAAGCCTTTCCGCAGTCGAGGTCGGGGACGAGATCCGACTCCCGTAGGAGTCCGGGCTAAGTCAACCTGCAATCAAAGTCAGGGATGAAGTCTGGCTCCCTTAGGAGTCCGGACGAAGTTTACCAGCAATCGGGGTCGAGGGCGGAGCCCGGCTCCCATAGGAGTCCGGACGAAGCCTTTCCGCAGTCGAGGTCGGGGACGAGATCCAGCTCCCGTAGGAGTCCGGGCTGAGTCAACCTGCAATCAAAGTCAGGGATGAAGTCCGGCTCCCTTAGGAGTCCGGACGAAGTTTACCAGCAATCGGGGTCGAGGGCGGAGCCCGGCTCCCGTAGGGGTCCGGACGAATCCTTCCCACAGTCGAGGTCGGGGATGAGATCCGGCTCCCGTAGGAGTCCGGGCTGAGTCAACCTGCAATCAAAGTCAGGGATGAAGTCCGGCTCCCGTAGGAGTCCGGACGAAGTTTACCAGCAATCGGGGTCGAGGACAGAGCCTGGCTCCCATAGGAGTCCGGGCGAAGCCTTTCCGCAGTCGAGGTCGGGGATGAGATTCGGCTCCCGTAGGAGTCCGGGCTAAGTCAACCTGCAATCAAAGTCAGGGATGAAGTCCGACTCCCTTAGGAGTCCGGATGAAGTTTACCAGCAATCGGGGTCGAGGGCGGAGCCCGGCTCCCATAGGAGTCCGGGCGAAGCCTTTCCGCAGTCGAGGTCGGAGATGAGATCCAGCTCCCGTAGGAGTCCGGACCGAGATCTGGTAGTTGTAGGAATCTACCGTTGGAGAAGTTCAGCCGTTGGCGGAGTCCGGAGTAGTTCGGATTGGAGTTGAACCTGGCTGGAAGAACTCTGGAAGGGATTCGGGGAGCAGCTGATAGTCGTAGAAAGTCGACTGTCGGTGGAGCTTAGTGAGCGCTCGGGCGGTTTAATAGATAACTGGGGGAACTCATGTTGAAGGAGCTCGGGTGGTGTAGTGGGAGTTCGTCCGTCGGGAGAATTCGGTCAGCACTGCGGGAATCCGGCTGTTGGAGAAGTCCGGGGAGATACCATCTGCGGTCGAAAGCCGGAGGAGTCTCGGGAGGGTCAATCCTGTTAAGAACTTCGGCTGAGGATATTTTATACCCAACAATATTAAAATATTAAAAATAAAAAATGATTTAAGATTAAAATATTAATATTTGTGTATCAAATATTATTATTACTTTCTAAATATAATATAAATAAAAGTAATCATGAAGTTTATATATTTTAAAGAGTTTGTGAGGAAAATTATATATGAATATAAGAATATATAGAATTTGGTTCTTAAATTTTTTTAACAATAAAGCTTTTTAAAAATATTATAAATAATAAAATAAAAATGATAAATGGGTTTCTTATTAAAAAATGATGATTAAAATATGAAATATCATTAGATATATTAGATGGTTAATTAATGACCTAAATATATCTAAATAAGTAAAATTAACTCCTTTAATATGATAACAATGTATGATATATTGTGGTGGTGGAGTGCTTTCAAATTTGGATCTGGATCTGGTTAGATGCCAAAATTTTTAATCTGACATTTTAGATATGGAATCAAATATTGTTGAATAATATCCAACCTATTTTTTAGCCCTGATGCTAGTCATACTTTTCTCTTTATCTCTTGTCTATCAATCAACTTATTATAATGTAATACCATCACTTTGCTGCCTATTCATTGATTCATTGCCAAAGAGCCATTGTAATGTTGATTTATTTACTCCATTCTCATTGTTTTATTTTATGTTGCTATGTAATATTTGCTGATATTCATCATTTTGTATTTCACTTTTTCACCATTATTAATGATACGAGTTTTTGCTCACCATCATTAAAGTTTATTACTTTATGTGTAATATGAATTTAATTTTTTTTATTTATTATATTTTATTATATTATTGTATTATATCCTAAGAATACTTAGAAAAATAAAGAAACATAATGTATTCCGCACGTCACATATAGATAGTATAAACAATGTCATATTACTAATGAGAGTTTCTTCATGGATGCTTGGCTTTTGCATACTTCTCCATTCACCATGGATACCAATGTTAATGACACTATCTATCATTACAGTTCATTACTTAATATACAGCATAAATTTGGTTATTGAAATATGTTATTTAGTATAATTTATTAAATTGCTACATCATGTTTCAAGAATAGTTAGAAGGTTCCAAAAAAATTCTATCCCAAGCATTGGGTAGATTATATGCTAGTAGCTTAAGAACTATTGGCCATAAGTTGTATATTACTCAATCAAATTATGAATATTGCACGTGTCATCTTATATGATTGATCTCGAAAGTCGACTTGCTGGAGTAAAAATGATATATATGGGCTTTAAAGAAAAAATTATGGAGCTCTACTAACGAAGTCGTTAGTCTCATAATTAAAAATAAAAAATATAATATTTTTTTTTATTTTTATAATATATTTTTATCGATGCATACTACATAGCAAAATGATACATACCAAATAAATTAATCATCAAGTAAGTTAATCTATACCTCCAAATAAATTGATATATAGTTTCTAGAACATCGAGTTTACTAATATATAGCATACGATCAGATGATATCTACTTAACAAATTAATCATCTAGTAACCTAATATATATTTTAAATAAATTTATATATAGTTTTTTAAAATTATATTTACTAGTATATACTACATGGTATGATGTTCATTGACTTTCGGATACATACTGCAATCTTTTTTAATACAAATATAGTAGTTAGCTAATACACACTTCTAGATAAATCAATACACAGTTTCAAAATATGAAGGTTACCAATAAATAATATACGGCCATATAATACATACTTAATAAATTAGTTATTTAACAAACTAATACACACCTCCAAGCAAACTGATATATAGTTTTTAGAATAATATGTTTATTGATATATACTATATGATATGATGATACATACTAATTGACTTTTTGATACATACTATAAATTTTTTTGATATACACCTAGAAACTGCGTATCATTTTATATGGAGTTGTATATTTAATCACTCTTAAATGTGTATCAAAGAAACTTACAGTATTTGGCTTGAAATTAGATCGGATATGGATCGGATATTACCATATCGATATCCATATTTATTTTATTTGATGAATATAAATATGAATATGAATATTATTTGGATGTAAAAATTCATATCCATATTTATTTTAAACGGATATAGATACCATTCGAATATTGAAAGTATAAATATAATTATAGATATTATTTAGACAATGAAACTTTATGACTATAAAATCAAAGATATTATTAAATAGATGATAAATTAAGTTAATAATATATTTTTATAGTTGTATATTTTTTTAAAAATTAATAATTATTATATAAAATTATATAAAATTATATATAGATTCTGATATTCGAATATGGATCGGATAATTGTCTATCTATATTTATATCTTTTTTTTATAGATATGGATATTATTTAGATCTTCAAATTTATATCCATATTCGGATTGATTTGAATATGAAAATAGATTCGAACAGATAATATTCATACCACTTTCATCTTTATACAGATGTATCAAAAACTTGATGAGTGTGTACCATTAGGTCATATAGCATATATTGGTAAACATAATACTCTAAAAATTATCTATCAATTTGCTTGAAGGTATATATTAGATTGCTAAAAAATATATATCATCTGATCGTATATTGTATATTGGTGAACTTCATATTTTGAAAATCATATATTGATTTATTTGAAGATATATATTAATTTACTTGATGATTAATTTATTTAATATATATCATATAATAATATAATATATTTTAATAAAAAATATGTACTGAAAATGAGAAAGAAAGAGAATACTATTTTTTTAAATCATAAAATTGATAAATCAATTTATAGAAAAAAACTTTGACTTTCATATTTATTCTTCAAAATCAATGCTAGAAGAAATATATCAAATTATAAAGTCCATATAATTCGTGATGGTTTGAGAAAGTGAAGAAAAAGGTAAGATTTTGTCAGACCCTTCAGAGAAAGGGTTTTCGATGCCGGTAAGTTTGGATGGAGCTCGATCAGGATGCTTCTATTGAGATTTCACTCATCGGCCAATGATGCCAACATGGAAGACCGAAGGGATGGCTTCATCGCCCATTCAGCTATCCATCGATAATATTCTGGATGTTTCTATTGGGGTTTCATCCAGTCGACCAGTAGTGCTTGCTGGGAAGGAGAAAGGGGCGGCTTCATCATCTAATTGGCCATTCATCAACAACCTTCAGGCTGTTCCTGGGGCTTCCTCTAGCCATATGCAGTGCATCTACTTTGAAAGAAAAAGGGGTAGCTTCATCGCCTCCATAATCATGCATGGAGATTCCTTCGAAAGTCGGACGGCTCTGGTCACAGGTTGTCAGGGGAGTCATAATTTCTGATGAAAAATGGGGCATGCCGTAGAGGATGATATACGAGCGCTTGAGAAAAAATTCATGGATCTGGTTGTCTTCACTGATAAGGAGCTCTAGAGAACTTCTCATATATGTAAGTCTACCACGGTAGGCAAGTTTTTGGGGAAGAGCTTTCTTTTTGACTTTGTTCAACGAAAATTGAAAATCTGATGGACTATTGATGGCAATTTTCAGGTACTCTCACTATCTGAAGGCTTCTTCTTATGTTGTTTCCCTCCTGAGGAGATCCGGGCTAGGGTCCTAAAGTGGGGCCCTTGGTCGCTTGCTGACCAGCTTTCAGCTTGCAGATTTGGTGGCCCTCTTTTAAGCCGAACAAGGATTCTATCTCTACTATTAATGTTTGGCTTAGAATATCAGACTTAGCATTAAATATTTGGGATAAGGACTTAATTATGAAAATAGCTTCTAAGGCAGGCAAGCCGAAGTTTTTAGATAATTGGACTACCAATCCTTCCCGTATAGAATTTGCTCGTGTGTACGTGACCTTGGATCTTACTGAACCTTTGTTCCTGGGCACTAAAATTCAAATTAAGGATGAGGCCATCTGATAAGAATTTATCTATGGAGATCTTCCTAATCTTTTTTATGGTTGTGGAAAACTACAAGTCATGCTGAATATTTGTAGTAATTGTATCTTTTGCCACTTCTTCTGACAAACTTTTGTGTGGGCCTTGGATTCAAACTTCTAGAGTTTTGATGCATCCTGATGCACTCAAGCAAGAATGTAGATTGACTACCCCTTGGAGTGGCAAAGTCTTTAAATGGGTCATGGCAGACTATGCGCAAAGGCTCATCAAGGAGACTAGCCTCACAAGAAGGCAGTATTGTTGGGATATGTCTGTAGGTCCTGATGGATCCTATTTTGCCCCCTTGGTCAACCAAGATGATTCGGATCCTATGGGCTGTACATCCATGGATGTCCACTACTTTCCTCACAGTTAGGTACTTTGAAGGAGAAGCGTAAGCATTCCCCGATCAAATTTCCTAACTATAATCACTCACCTAGTTCTAAATCTCCACCTCAAATCAAGATCATTGTTAGGGAAGAATAGCCTACTGATTTCTCTTCTAAACCTTCTCTGGCCTTGATTTTGTATGCTAAGGGCTCTAGTAGGAAGGAGGTTTAGCATCCTGTGATCAACCTTGGTTCAATGAGTTAGCCGGATAGAGTGTCTGGGGATGTCGCTTTACTTCTTATTGTGCGCCCTACTACTGGTTTCTCTACCTCCATTCAATCATCTGTTGTATTTGATATAGTGCAAAGTCCTCCTACTACAGCTTCTTCTCCATCTTAAAATCAGACTTATGCATATTCCGATGTTGCTACTGCTTCTCAACTGATCGTTTTCACTGTTGACACTCCTATTGATCATGCTGGATTGGTTACTCAAGTATCGTAGACACTAAATACTCAATCTATTGGTTCCTCTATTGACATTCAATCTGAGTTTTCTATTTTGGTTGTTCTTCATTGCATTGATAAGGGGCTATCATCTTCCTCCCCAGCTTAATGAAGGTGCTTATATGAAATTATCGAAGAGCTGCCAAGCCCTCATTTTATAAGTACTCTAAAATATTATTAAATAAATATAAATCACATATTTATGGTTTCATTGAAATAAGAGTAGATCAGAATTTCGTATTTGGAGATTTATATGGTTTCCTCTGAAGACTTATCTGGAGGAATGATTGTGTAGTGGCATAAAGATCTTGATTAGATCACCTTCACCCATGTTGATTGATAAATTTGTTTTGGTGTCATCTCTTTTTCTAATTCAGTATCTTAGATTTAGGGTATAGTATATGCGAGTACTAATGGTTTGACTCATCATTCCTCCAGAAAATGGCCACTCATGTTCTTGCTTTAGGGGTGCCTTCCCTCCTTTTAGGAGACTTCAATTATCTTTTATATTTTAATGATAAAATTGGAGGAAAGCCCTTTTATCTTAATCGAGATATTAAAGAATCTCAATCTTTTGTCTCCTCCAATGGCCTCATTAATCTTGACTTTGTTGGCCCTAAATTCACCTGGTGTAATGATCAAAAAGGGTTGGCAAGGGTATGGGAAAGGCTTGATTATGGTTTTGTATCTGAAAACTGATTTGACATATTTTTTAATTCTAAAATACAACATCTTGTTTGGTTTGTTTCTGATTATTGTCCTCTATTACTCATGGCCAATACTCACACTCAGCATCCTTACCCACCTTTTAGGTACTTGAAATTTTGAAGGTGCTATCCTGATTTTCAACATTTAATTCAAAAATATTGACGAGGTCAGGAGCTAAGATTTAGCTCCTACTGAGAGGTTGTCTTTTCTTTTATTAAAACTTAAAAGAAAAATTATTTAGTCGAGCAAATTTAAAGTAGATAATCTCTTTAAAAAGTGAGAGGAGTTATCAATTGAATCCTGCATCTATAGAATCTTGAATCTCAATTTGGATCCTTATTATATGATAATTATATTTTCCTTCTATGTTTGCTCTAAGAATATAATCAAGTGTTATCCATGCAAGAATATTATTAGAGGCAAAAATCTCATATTCACTGGCTAAAGGAAGGAGATATAAATACTAAGTTTTTTCATAGAAGCAGCATTATTTGTAATAAAAGAAATCAGGTATCTGCTCTTAAATATGAATCTAAATAGTGGTGCTATGAGAAAATTGAAATCAGAGCAATTTTGCAAAAGTATTTTCAGTCTAGGTGTAATCTTGTACATTTATAAGATGATAGTTGGCTTCTCCAAATGCCTCCAGTTCCATCATCTGTACAATAGTAGAATCTGATCTCTCCTATCACGAAAGATGAGGTATTTGATGCTCTTCAATCTATGAATCTGGATATATTTCTTGGTCCTGATGGTTTTTCGGCCTCTTTTTTCAAGACTTTTGGCATATTGTTAGAAAAGATGTCATACAAGTGGTCCTTACTTTCTTTCAAACTTCATCTATGCCAAGTTCATGGAAAAACATATTTCTTGTTTTGATTCCCAAAACTCAACATCCTTTTATGCCATCTAATTTTTGGCCAAGAAGTCTCTACAACACATTTTATAAGTTAGTGAAAATGGTTTTATTGAATTGGATGAAACCACCGATGGTAGATCTGATTTCTGTTAGTCAAGGAGTCTTTGTTTGAAAAAGATCTATTATGAAGAATATTTTAATTGCTCAAAAAATTATGCACTTTCTAATTCATGCTATTCCATCTCGAGTATTTTTAATGATTAAAATTGATATGAAGAAAGCATATGATCGGGTGTAATGGGCTTTTCTTTTTAAGGTTCTTAAATAATTTAATTTTCTTGATCACTTTATTCATTGGATAGCAGCTTGTGTGATGAACCTCCAATATGCTTTACTTGTTAATGGCTCCACCACAGATTGATTTTCAGCTTTATAAGATCTTCGACAGGACTATTTATTATCTCCCTTTCTTTTTTTACTTTGCTTAGAAATATTTTCTCTTTCTTTGCAAGCTGTAGTCCACTCAAATCTTCTTCATCCTTATATTTCAAGGTGCAATGGACCTCGTATCTCCCATCTATTCTTTGTAGATAATTGTCTCCTAGTTACTAAAGTGAAGGTCCATGATGCTATTGCCCTTAAACTATTATTGGATGCTTATTGCCACTATTCTGGTCAAGCAGTGAACATATCTAAATCTTTTATTATCGCAAGCCCATCGATTGATCATAATATAAAACAAACAATTGCCGCTATTTATGGTATGACATGTAAGAGTGGTGTTTGAAAATACTTGAAAGTTCTATTGTAGATTCCAATTACAAGTATCTGATTTTAATTTTATTATGTATAAAATTTTGGCTAAAATACAATCTTGAAAGTGGAAGACTCTATCCTTTATTGGGTAGAGCTATCCTTATTCAATCAATTCTTACTTCTATACTAGTATATGCCATATCTTTATCCCTATCCCACTTTCTATATTGAATTATATTGAGAAAGAATTCCGAGCATTTTTCTAGGTCATTCTACCATTTGTACTTCCAAAGATGTGGGTGGCTGGCTTTCCTTTCACTTCGACAAAAATAATCTATCTTATTTGAGAAGTTCGTTGCAAAGTTGGTTTTGCAACCCTTTTTCTTGTAGGCTCAATTGGTTTGCTGAAGTATAATTTTTATTGTACCTGAGTGTCCTATCATCCGTCTATTCGTTGTTCTCATATATGATGTAAAATTTTAGCTATTGGATAAAGCATTCAATTTCAATTTATATGGTTAATTAATAATGGTGCTTCAATTAATGTGTGGAATGATCTTTGGTTATCTATTGTACCATTATCTCATTGGTCCTCTTTTGTAAATATGAAAATGAATTTGGAGGCTTATATAGTGGCTGATCTAATTTTGCCTGATAATATTTGGAATATTCCTCTTTTAGCTTATTTCTTTAATACTGACATGATGACTGCTATTACAGTTTTATCTTTTGTGCAGGCTAAATGGCCTGATCAGTTGGGTTGGACAAAATCTAGGTCAGTATTAGTCTCTTCCCACGATATTGCTGCTATCTTTAATACTAATAGATCTCTATTATCTAATTTCCACACCAAGTAGATTTGGCATTTACATATGTCTAAGTGAGTGAAATATTTCTGCTGGAAGCTATTTTGGCAATACTGACCTACTAAGGAGTTGTTGTTATACAAGAATATTTTACATTCTAACTCTCCTGTATGTTATTTATGCCAGAGATATTCAAAAGATTGCTAATATTAATAATTACCTATATTTTTGCCCAAGAGTGTTGGTGTCTTATCGGCTCCCAATTTGCTTGTCCCATTTCTTCTTCTTTGCTAGATCTATTAACAAATTTAGTAAATCCAAGGATAAGAAAGAGGGAGAAAGTGGTTGTAGCTTATATGGCATCTCTCATTTGGTATGCTAGAAATCAAAGAATCTTCCACATGCAACATCTCTCACCAATGCATCTTACTAGGTTATGTGTCTACTTTTTTAATGATCAATTCTCTCCATCCCTGTCCTCAAATAACTTATTCCATTCAAGGGACTAAGGTAACCTTAGGCTATGTAGACAGCACTCTTTTTCAAATTTAATCTCGTGATTATCCCCTCCTTTGAGGATACTTTAAATTTTGATGGAGCAGTTATTTCGAATAGAGAAACTGGTGGTTTTATTGTCCGAATCATAAAAAATCAATGCTTGTCATTGGTGGTAAATTCTTCCTTCTTCTTTAGTCCTTTTTGCTGAACTTATTGGACTCTGGTAGGGATCAAATATCTTATCATCCACTATTATACTTATCAAATTTGAATTCAAGGAGACTCCTCCATTGTTATCTCCTAGGTCAAGGATATACTACATAACATAATGAATCATTCTCCCTGGATGCAAGACATCAAATTATGGTTTGCTAATTTTTAATCTATTAAGATATTCATATATGTCAGGAAGAAAATTAAAGAGTTGATTGGGCTGCTATCTATGCTTTATCAGGTGATTTTTTTTTATTCCAATCTCTTGCATCAATATTCTGATTTGCTCTATATATTCAAGGCAGATGCTTACTCTATTTCATTTCCAAGATATGACCTCTAGATATAAACTTGTTGTCTGGATATTGTTTGCTGGGTTCCAATTCATAGTACAGTATATATCTATTGCTCCAAATAATTGGTCTTAACGTGTGCTGCAACTGCATGATAATATATTTATGTTCAATTGTCTACTGGTTGCACTCTATTTGGAAGATGGTGATTTTTCACCTCATGGTATTATCCCATATTAAGAGAATGATTTGGCCTATACCTATTACCACCACCATCAGCTTTCTGAATTTAGTGATTTTTCAACTATCATTTCTTGGATAAGCCATATAGCAACAGCTAAGTCACATTGTTCTCCTTGACTTCTAGACATCCATATGTGGCTCACATCTTTCTCACATATCACTGTCTTATATATTTTACGCGAAGCCAATCAAGCAGCAGACTGGTTGGCAACTCACACATTGACAGAAGATTTCTTCTTCTCTAGTACCACTTCTTTGCTGCATGATTTCGTCCGTATCTTGACTGCGGATATATATTATATATCCTTCTTGAGGCATGGCTTATAATCTAATTCCGTTCTTATGTTTTCTGTTCCATCTATGCCTAGGAGTCAGGATGCACTTTTTTCATTAAACAATGATGGCCTAGGGCTTGTGCACTTAGAAAGGAGTGCATCTCTCATTCATGCTGATACCTGTCCCAAACTTGAGTTCAATGCTTTAAGATTCCTTGCTACAAGGAACCTAGTGATATATTTTTGTTATTATGATTTTACATTTGATTCTATGTGCAGTATTTTATGCCATGCCCAATGCCACCTGATGTGCCAGTGCTGCATCTTCTGTTGTTGGTCTATGTATCATCGTTCTGCTAATTCAATGCTGCCTAATTCTCAACTATTCTCTCTAATGTTGATTTTACTTATTTCACATAATGCTGGATCACCATTGCCTAATGACTATCCTGGAAAGTTAACTTAAATCTTCAATGGTAAGGTGTTTGGCTTTCAACTCTACTACAGATGGCTTTGGGATGTCACGACTATGCCAACTGTTTTGGATTCTATAAGGAAAACTTTAGTTAACTACAATAATATGGGTTACTTTGAGGACATATCTACTTGCTTACCTATAATCTTTCTTCGCATTATACTGCATACATGGTGGTTTGATTGGATTTGTGGGAGCTCTGAGAGTCTTGAGACTTTCCAACGGTTATGCAGTGCTTGTTTCTATGTGTCAAATTCTTTATAGGTTTTTACTTCTTTGGTATCATGCTATTATGGTGATTAATATTCTGTCATGTGGTCTTCACTTCATTGATACACTATTATGTCATTGACCTACTTCATTGTTCAGCTATGCAGTTTTTCACATCATATACTGTTACAGCTGGGGCCTTCTCTTATCATCATTGGTATGTGAATGTAGTAGAAACCCTGGCCTTGTTCTTTCTTCTAAAAATTATATACTGCAATAATAATATATTCTCAGGATACTACACATACAAAGGTGCCTCTTATACTGTATAGCTTTAGGTCATACTCAATTGGCTTATTTTGCTATTCAGCTTCTTCTTCTGTTAGTTATGGAGTTTCATTTCAGTATATACAATAGTAGTTCTTCAATTCAAGCTTTAGTTTACTTTATTTGTCTCAATATTTTACTATTTTCTAGATCTCTATATATCTTCTGTACCAGCTTCTCTAGGAGGTTTTTGTTTCCACCTGTTACCTCCTTCTATTGGATTTTAATTTTTTGGTTTGTACCCCAGCCAGTTTTGCTTGTAATGATTTGTACATTTTTCTTTATACTCTAATATGCATCTGTTTCCTTTTCAAAAATTAGTCAATTCTCCATATATATATATATAGGAAACAAAAATTAGTCCATCCTCCATACACACACACATACCACTTGGAGTAAGTAATGATCTGATCATTTGGCAAGTAAAACAAGAAAGATGTAGGAGAACTGATGCTTTAGGTCTATATCTTCTGGACAACCAATCAAGCCCCTAAAATATTACTTAATATTGATTCTTATGCTATTTGTTATTCTTTTTAAGCCTTAATAGGATAGGGGCAAAAAGATAATTAAAAGATAGTTTTTATTTTTAAAATTTATAAAAGACAGTAATAATAACTTACAGAAGATAAACAGTAATAATAACTTACAGAAGATAAATAATAAAAATAACTTACAAAAGCAAATTAAGGATCATTCACTCTAAGACAATACTTTGAACATGACCGACTTTCTCCACTCATAGTCATGTCAAAGTTACTTGATCTAAAATTAAATTAAAATATTATACAGTTGGTAGTAACTAATCATCATGAGACTCCAGCATGTGAATTCTCTATCATGGTCTTATTGCCATTACAATATATACCAACTGTGCTCTTTTGTGCTATAGTGATATTAGTAAAATGATTGCAAGTTATTTTGAGGATGATAGAATATTTATTTTTATCTAGCTTTCAACAAAATAGCTTTGAAGAATATTGGAGTAGCTAATACTACGTAAAGAAGATGATTCAGAAATTTAAGAAAAGAAGTACTTTATTATTGAACAGAATATTGGAAACTATCACTATAAATCTTCTCCCTTGATATAAGGTTTGAGAGGGACGGAAGGCGTGTTGGATTTGATACAAAAGATTTGGGTAGGAATACAAGATATTTGAATTTTTGAAGAGTTTTAATTGGATGATTTTGAAGAGGTTTTAAATGGGATGATTTTTGAAAAGATTTTAATTGGGACTTGGATTTTTGAAGCTTTGGCCTTTTGAGGAAAGAGAATTGAAGCTCTGCTTTTCTTTCGATCTTCTGCTCCTTTATAGAACTCTTAGAATTTTTTGATAATCAGATTTGAATTTGAGTAAAATCTGCACAGTCATTTGTTATAGATAGGCTTGCTATCTTTTATTGATAAGTCAGATTTGAATTTGAATAAAGTCCACATAATCATTTGATATAGATAGGCTTGCTGTCTTTTCATTGATATGCTGATAGCCGGATTTGAATTTGAGTGAAGTCCGCACAGTTATTTGATGCAAACATGCTTACTGTCATTGTCCTAAAGCTGGTCAAAATAGGCAGATGTGATGAGTGTTGATAAAAATATTATCCTTGATTAGCTTTTATCCTTGAGGCAGCTGGACGTGCGAATCTTGGTCCTGTAAAGCTGGTTAAGGCTGGCATGTTGGTAGGAGAGCTAATGGCATCTTCTGAAAGAAATGATTTGATGTCTTCAAAGTCTTGTCCTTCGATTGTCTAAATTTCTATAAACTGTTCATCTTCCAGGTTGAGCACTACTTTGGATAAGGAATTGACTTTGTCTTCTTTTTCCTGCTCTTTTTTTAATTTTGCTAATGACATAGTAGTAATTTTTTATATTCTATCTTGGATTTGGCACCAGCTAGTTTGTACTGATTCTTGATTTCTATTAAAGAAATTGAGCTATTTTGGGATCTATTATTGGTGAGGAGTGGAGTAAGTGTTTAGTTAGCCATTTAATAATTTTTGGCTTAGTTATTCTCTTCGGGTTAAAATTCTGCCATCATTTTACTTTGAATTTTCTGGCTAATATGTCGGATAAAGGAGGATTTTGAAAAAATATATATTCCCAATTGACAACTAAGAAAGAGCAAATTTTGAGGAGAAAATTAGAAACATTGAAATTTTTGTTCTCTTACAGGAAGGATGGCTTGATTTTGAAAAGTTTCAAATCCTTCGAAGCATTTTGTGGGAGGATCTCATGTAGTAGTCCAAAGTGATCCCACCAATTGTTAAATCGGTAGGAAAATTAAAAATTAGTATCAGATTTAAAATAAAAGAACCAAGAATGTCTGTAGGATTGATTTTAGAAAAGAATGCGGTGCATCAAGCAGTTTGGTAGTTCCAGTAATTGAAATACTGTGGATAAAATTTCTAAGAGAACTTGCAAAAATTTGAAGGATGATCTTCCTAAACAGTGAGAGTGAGGACTTATAAAATTTGAATTGAAGATTCAGTCAAATTGTTCTTATCTTTATAGTATTTTATTGATACAGAGTTTGTATCAACAAGAATACATTCATAATATTTCTATATTTTTTGAAAGTCTTTTGGTTGATAATGCCAGATTGGTGGAAAAATTTTTTCGACAACCAATCTTGGGTGTTTTATAAAATATTCATCCTCAACTGCAACTATTAGTTGAGAGATTTTTTTTTATCAAAATAATTTATTGCTGATTTAGAAAAAGATTTTTGAAGGAAAGTTGGATCGAAAATTTCAATCTCCAATTTCAGATTTAAATAGAGTAGTTGCAGATTTTGAGTAGAAATTTTTGCAATTGTCTTTTGAAAGAGTTCTAACTGTAATAAGCTAGGATTGGATCTAGCAAGCTCAAGCATTTATTCATTGGAGCATCTAGTGGTTTGTTGTAGTCCTTCCAATTTCTGTTTCTCTTGGGTCATAGCTTCATATCATGTCTGGGTCTAAGTGCAAGTATTTGCTTGGAGGTTTGGATTTTGGACGAGGAGGCAGATGATTGGGCATAGTCTTCTTTGATTTATTTTTGGGTGGAGCTTGGTGTGGGAGATCTTTTAGGTGGAGTCATCTAATGATCTCTATAAAAATTTTTAAATAAAAAATAGGCAAAAAATTGTATTCTCCTTTCTTAAATTCTATATCAAAATCAAAGATAGCCAAAATCGCTTGCCATCTGGTAAAAATTTTTTTGAAGCTAAATTTTTCACATCTTTTGATAAAATAAATTTTGCAGATTGACAACCAACTCTCAGAAAGAATTTTTGATTTAATAAATCATTTTGAAACTTGAGAATACATAATACTATTGAAAGGACTTTCTTTTTAATAGTCAAATAATTTTTTTTTGTGTAGGATTCCATAATCCTGATGCATACTGAATTAATTTTTCTTGATCTTTTTATTTTTGTTTGAGTATTCCTCCATATTCTTTTCAGAGGTATCAATTTCTACTATTTTAAACAACTTTGGATATGCTAAATGCAAATAAAGTAGAGTTTTAATTTAATTTTTAATCATTTTTATAATTCTGTATGTCGATTTGTCTAGGAAGAGGATTTTTCTTTAGCCTATCATATAAAGATTTTGTAATTGATTTTAAATTTTTATAGTAATCTAAAATATAATCGAGGCTTGCTAAGAATCTTTGCAATTGACTTTTATTAAGGATATGATCTGAGAATTTATCAGCGAATTCTATTGATTTTTGGATTGATTTAGTTGTTTCTAGTTTGATTACATATCCTAAAAATCTAATCTCATATCTTGAATAGTTCTATTTTGTTTTTGATAATACTAGACCATTTTTTATTATTTCTATTTTAAAGATCTGGAGATGTTTTATGTGTTGTTCGATTGAATTAGAGAAGACTAGTATGTCATCAATATATATAATAACAAATTTTGTGAATAAAATAAAGATGTCATTCATAATTTTTAAAATTCAAATGGTGTATTTTTCAAACTGAAAGACATAATATTCTATTTGTATTGTCCAAATAAAACTATGAAGGCTGTTTTATATCTATCCCTTTTATCTATTTGGATTTGCCAAAATCCAGGTTTTAGGTCAAATTTAGAGAAGATCTTTGATCCTACAATCTTAGATAATAAATCTTTTTTAAGTGGGATAAGATATCTAATCCATTGGAGGGCAGTATTTAAGAGTTTATAATTGATTACAAGCTTTGGAACTTCTCTTTCGAGTTCAGCTTTCTTTTGTATGTAAAAGGTTGAACAGCTCCAAGGAGACTTATTTGGGTTGATGAGTTTTCTTTTTAGAAGAGACTTTATTTTTCTTTGCAATATTTCAATATTTGCTTACTCATTTGAACGAGTCTAGCCATAGTTTGGATTTTTTTCTCATTAAAAGTCTTTTCATAAGGTATGCTTACTATATATTTTTTTTCTATTCCAGAAAGCATTTGGTAGGTCAAAACAAGATTTGGTAGCAAGCTCATTTTTTATAGTTTGGATAGTTTTGATAATTTTTGGATCCTTCGGTTGTTCTTCAATTCTTTTAAAACTTACTTCTTCTTTTAGATACTTAATCTATTTCTGCTTCCTTACAATTTGGCTAATTATTTGGGTTTTAAGAAAGTCTAATATTTTATCAAAGGGCTGATGGATGAATTTAAATATTAATTCTTGCCCAAAAAAGTTAGTTATAAGGCCTTCATTGTCTATGGTGAAGGGTTTAATTAAGCTTAGAAAGGGGGTGCCAAGAATGATCGACTGGTTTAAGTTTTGTACCAAGGTGAAAGAGATTTTTATACATATCCTTTGATTACAAACGAATGCATTAATCAATTTATATTTAATTTTTAATTCAGATCCACTTACTATACTAAACTTTTTTTGATTTTTTTAAAGAATTTAGTCAGAAACAGATCTTTTTTGATACAATTTGAGTCTACCCCAGAGTCTACTAAAGCAATAGTGTCTAACCTAAAGTCCTCTATTATAATTGTAATCTTGACGCACTATTTTTCAATTATTATGTTAGTTAATGTTTCTATAAAATTTGAGTCTTCTTCTATTGGTTCTTGATCATTTTGGTTTCGACTGAGTTGTCTTAACTATATTTTATTTGAAGAATTTTTTCTTTAATTTGATTTATTTCTCTTTGAAAATCTTTCATGTCTATGGGTTTCTTTTCTTTTTGATCAAAGCATTTTAAGATATTTCCTATATTGTAGGTTTGAATGTTTACGGGTACTTTTTGCTCATTTAAATTTTTTTTAATTTTATTAAATAATCTCTTTTGATTTTTGGGTCATCAATTTTATCTATAAAATCCAATAATAGATTTCATTCTTTTGTGATGATACAAATCTCTTTATCAGATTATTTAGTTTCTTTATTATGTTCTGTTTGACTCCTGGAATCAAAGATGTAGTCTTCTGTTTTTAAGGTGAAAAGCAAGGTTTGTAGATTTTGTTTTATAAAACTAATTAAGACGGTTTCATCTAATACTATTTGGTTTATTTTGAATTTCAATCTATATTTATTGCTATAATGGCCTACACGATCACATTTGTAGCAAACCGACGATTTTTTCTTTTTAATGTATGATTTAATCTTTTGAGGGGATGTTATTTTTGTTTAAAATATTTTTATTTATAAATTTTTTATCTAATTTATGACTTTTGTATGAACTAATTTGTCCTAGATGATTTTTTCCTTTGACAACTTTTACAAACTTTGTTCGATTTATTGTATCCTCTCCTTTTAGTTATTGGTGGAAGGCCAAATTATTCACAAAAATTGAGTTCCCTTTTGCTTGTGAGTTATTCCTTTTTTAGTTGTTGTTTTAGTTTGAGTTCATTACATAATAGCAATCCTTTGTCATTTATTATGTTTACTAGAGCACCATAAGTTAATTTGTAAGGGATTCTACCATTGTTTTGATTTCTTAGCTTAGTTTTGATTTTCTCAGCAATCCTACCAAAAATTTTTCTTTCCAGAAGGATTGGTTACAATCATGCCTGGTTAATACCCTAGTCAGAAAGAAATCCTTATGCCATTTAAAATTCTGGAGTTTTTGCACCTTAAGTTGCTTAAGATTTTAGCAGTTCTATCTCTAAACTTGGAAGGATCTCCTCTAAAGTGTTTTGTGATGGAAAAAATTAATGTTGAGACAGCATCTTGGATCCTAGATCCGTCTTCATCCCTGATGGTTTGACCGTCTTCAGTTTTCTTAATTGCAAATAATATTTGGTGCTTATCTATATCATCCAGATAATAATCCCACCAACCCTGTAATTGATTGGTGAATCCAGCAACAAGAGCCTGAGAATAGTATGGTCCAAGGTATTACCCTTCATTTTGTAGGTAGTTGAGACCATAGTCATCTCTTGAAAAATGTTTAAAATATTATATTCAGTCCATCCATCTACACTCCATTCACAGATGGCTTGGGCTGAATATTGATTTTGATAGATCATGGGCTTTTCTTCAAGGCCCATATAATGTAAAGTGAGCCTAGGATAGTAGGGTATCTGTAGGTTGGCCCATCTCTGAATCTTATTAATTTCTAGACTTGGCCTAGTCTCCATACTGTGTAGGTTTTCTAAACTTTCTTCAAATTCGGACCTGACTGATTCCTCTTAAGATTCTTGATCCTCATGGGTTAAAATTGCTATAGATTTTCTCTCACTATGAATTAATTCTAAAGTATCTAGTCTTTTGTTGATTTCTTATAAAAGGTCTTATCTTTAAATTGATTACTTTGGATTTTAGATATTTCAAATAGTTTAAACATTGAAATTAATTCTTTTGGAGCTCGAGGCCCTATTTTATCTTTTCTTATCATTTCTTCCATTCTTATTAGTTGATCACTTATGGTTTTCAAGTTTTGGTTTGTGAAATTATTTTTTCTATTATATTTTTAATATCCCTATCATTAGATATTTCATTGGGGTCAGATTGATTTTAAAAGGGGATGCTGTTATTGAGGTATCCCTTACAGTTAGTTTTATTTCTTATAAGGGAGATGAATTTTCTCTATAATTCTTCTTTTTTCATCCTACCAAGAAACCATAATTCTATTTTTTAGCATATTAACTTCTTTAAACTGGGTTTTCTGAAATTCAAAGCAGTCAAAGAAGCAAATTGAGCTTTAAAGGTATTTAAGAATGAATAATATTGGTCCTGTATTTTGTTTCTTTACTTTTTATTGTAAGTTTTAAAGAACTATTATCTTTTTTTTTTCTACTTCTTGGGGAATAGAATTCTTCTTTTATTTTTTTTTGTTAATAGTAAAACTGGAAGAAATAACACAAATCTCAGGATCTCTTGATTCTGCGATCTGAGAATAGGTAGGAGACATTGATGGGGAAGATAGATTCTTAACATAACTTGGTTGCGGTATTTTGGTTCAAAGTTGATTTGACTCAACCTAGGTTTTGTAGTCACAGAATAGCTTTACTTAGATGAAATTTAGGATGTGTTTGGGGGTACATTTGATGGTTTTATCTCGCCACTATGACTTCGGACAAGTCTTGATCTATTGAATCTAATTGAGACATCTCCTTCTGGGTTAGTGACTATATTTTGTAACTGACTCAATTCTTACCTTACTGATGGAACTGATCTTTTCAAAAGCTAGTCCTCAGAAAAAGAAATTTGATCCCACGTAAGAGTCTTGGATATAAAAACAATCCCCTTACTAGGATCTGTCTGAAAATATTCAGTCTGTCCGATAATTTTTTTATTAATTGCTTCTATATGATCAAGTGTGTCAAGAGTCTTGTAATATATTTTAACTAGCACTTAATCCGCACATTATGGAGATTTAATTGATAATAATGATAATATTTTATATTAAAGATTACTCTCACTAATTAATCTCATGATAAGATCAAAAGGGTTTCTCAGAGTTTTTCTTTCCAAAAATGGTCTCCCAAATTAGTAAAATTACTATATTTAGTATTATTTTGTTATCATATATTTATATTTATATTTTTTATTTAAAAATATAAAAATAAGAAAATAAAATTTGACACATGACATTACGAGAGATTATCCTATAATCTTAATGTCAACACGAAATACCATCTCTAATATCTGTGTATTGCTTTATTATTATTATATAAATATAGATAGATAAATTTTTTTTATCATACTATTTATATTTTATTTTTTATTTATAAAATATAAAAAATAAAAAAATAAAACTTGATACGTGGTGTTGTAGCCATCCCTAATATCCATATATTATTTTACTATTATTATATAGAATATAGATAAATAGATAGATTTTTTATCATACTATTTTACTTTTATTTTTATTAAAAAATATAAAAAATAAAAAAAATTAATACGTGGTATTGTAAAAATTATCTTATAATCTTATGTGTCAACACGAAATATCACCCCTAATGTCCGTGTATTGCTTTACTATTATTATATAGATTTAGTATTATTTTTTCATCATACTATTTATATTTTATTTTTTATTTAAAAAATTATAAAAAATTAAAAATTAAAATATATTATAGGAGATTATCTTATAATTTTACGTATCAATATGGAATGCCATCTTTAATACCCGTGTATTGCATTACTATTATTATATAGATAAATAGATAATTTTTTTATCATATTATTTATATTTATATTTTTTATTTAAAAAAAAAAAATTGATATGTGGCATTGTAGGAGATTATTCTATAATCTACGTGTCAACACGGAATGCTACTCCTAATATCATATATTGATTTACTATTATTATATAGATAGAATATAAATAAATAGATAGATTTTTTTATCATATTATTTATATTTTTATTTCTTATTAAAAAATATATAAAAAATTTGATATGTGTCGTTGTAGGAGATTATCCTATAATCTTATGTATCAACACGGAATGCCACTCCTAATGTCTGTGTATTGCTTCACTATTATTATATAAATTTGATATTATTTTTTATCATAAATTTGATATATAAATTTAAAATTAAAATGATACTGTAGAGATTATCCTATAATCTTACGTGTCAATACAGAATGCCACCTTTAATACCTGTGTATCGCTTTGTTATTATTATATAGATATATAGATAAATTTTTCTTTATCATACTATTTATATTTTATTTTTATTAAAAAAATATAAAAAATAAAAAAATTGACATGTGGCATTGTAGAAGATTATCCTATAATCTTATATGTCAATACGAAATACCACCCCTAATTATATAGATAGATAGATAATTTTTTTATCATACTATTTATATTTATATTTTTTATTAAAAAAAAAAAAATTGACACGTGGTATTTACGAAATCATCCCATAATCTTATATTTAATACGGAATACCACTCTTAATATCATGTATTACTTTACTATTATTATATAGATACCGTATATTATTTTACTATGATTATATAGATGAATAGATAGATTTTTTTATCATACTATTTATATTTATATTTTTTATTTAAAAATAAAAAAAATTTAATACCATATATTGCTTTACTATTATTATTAGATAAATAGATAAATTTTTTATTATACTATTTATATTTATATTTTTTATTTATAAAATATAAAAAATAAGAAAAATTGATATATAATATTATCGGAAGTTATCGTATAATCTTCTATCTCAATTTACGGATTGCATTTTTGTACCATCGTATGTTGTTTTATTATTATTGTTATATAGATTAAGATTGCTGCAGTATCAGCGAGGCTTCTGCGAAAAGAAAGAAAACCATTTCTCTTTCTGCTACCGATTATACCCTCCCCTCACTCCCTTTACTACAGGACCAACCCCCCTCTTCCGAATTCAAAACCAGTCCCCGGCTCTCTTCCGCCGCCTCGGTCGGGCCCTCGAAACCAAAGGCCTAGACATGGCGATCGCCGCTTTCCGTCGAATTCCCCTGTACCTCTCGCAATCCCCTACCTCGCTCTCCCTCCTCTCCAATTCCCTCGCACGGCTGTGCTCCTCCGCCGCCCGCGCCGCCCCTTCCGCGTCCGCGAAGGTTGCCGACCGGATCGTCACGCTATTCGCCATCGAGCTCGACGGCAAGAAGCGCGAGGTTGTGGGGCTCTCCGGCCAGACTCTCCTCCGGGCCCTGATGAACGCCGGCCTCATCGACCCGGCCTCTCACCGGTTGGAGGAGATCGACGCCTGCTCCGCCGAGTGCGAGGTCCACATCGCGCAGGAGTGGCTCGACAAGCTCCCGCCGCCGTCGTACGAAGAGAAATACGTGCTTACGAGGGCCTCCAGGAACCGGGTCCTTAACAAGCATGCGCGGCTCGGGTGCCAGGTCGTGCTCACGCCGGAGCTCCAAGGTATGGTCGTCGCCATCCCCGAGCCTAAGCCCTGGGATACCCCGTAATGGGGAAGAGGGTTGGTTATCCCTAGGGCTAGGGCTCTATTGTGTGGGAAAGTTGGGTTCTTTACTTGTGTTGGATTCAGAGTAACAGCGAATGCTACTTCTGTGTACAATTTAATCATCTTTCGTGTTTTTGTTCAATGAGAACCATGTGATGTGCTTTAAATTCACTCCTTTTATGCAAATCTCCCCTGTTTATATATATTTTTAACTTGTGGTTAGTTTTGGTGGGGATTGCTGACGTGAAAGGGAAATAGAGGAAACTAATATTGTTAGTTGGTAATTTGGATTGATGGGTTCTGTGAATTGCCTCTGTGTTTAAATGATACTGAGCAGATCTTGACGAATAATTGTTGGGAAATGCTGAAACTAGTGTATTTTTTGTCAATTATTTTATATGAAATTGGTTTGAATTAAGTGTAGTCCTTACCAGGTTTTGTGACACTCGTGTTTACATTACTTTGCATGTTGTTCAACAAGGATCAGTGGGTTTCTTGAGCATGCTATTCAGTTTTTTTTTTTCTGTAAGATGTTTATGAAATTTTTAAATGGAAATTGTGGCATAGACGAAAATTTTGTGAAAGTCTATAACTTTTACTTGTATGTGTAGTTTGACTAGTCCCGAATTTTGGGTTATCATAGCCTGTTCTAATTAACTGATTTTGATTTGCTTGTGGTTCAACCTGCTTTGCATTTTTTCCACAGTTGCAGTCTGGGACAAGCTGGACGGTGGAGTGGATTGAGAAATGTTGTATTTGTTTTGACTGTTTAGCGGTGTTTGGTATCAGTTGGATAATCAACTGGAATCCGGGAAGACTTATATTGGGCATTTATTATTGTTTTTTTGGCCATTGAATTTGATTAGCAGAAGATTGATTGAAAAGGTGTCTCAAAAGCAAATAAAATGGTATACTGCTCCATCCTTCTTTGAGCTTTCTGCGGTTTATTTGGTTCTTTGAGGAGAAATGGTTGACATCCTACATGCTCGTTGAGTTTTATAAGCCTTTAAGAGAACTTTCAGGTGGTGGAAAACTTTGATTACTTGATATGAACTCTTGTAGGTTCGTAACCAATCAGTTCAGTTCTTGCATGAAGTGTTCAGGTAGTTGTATTAAAGAAAAAGGATGCCTGCAAGGTTAAAGGTGGATTTGGGACATCTCGCAGCCTTTGTAGTTTAAGCAAGAAAATACTGGAAGTTGTCCAGGATAACAAGTTACATGCTGCATGCTAGGGAGGGGGCAAAGATGATTCTTGCTGTTCAGGTGACTTGACCTTTCATTATGCCTTTATCAAGTCATTATTTGGATGAGTCATGATTTGATAATATAAAATAAGAATGATGCTCATGTCTTGGTAAAATATTTCATTGAAAGTTTTGAATCTTTGAAGTGTTCTTGCACATAATTGCAAGTTATTCTTCTGGTCCCCTTTGCTTAAAACTCTTTCCTATCTTTTGATCAAGTATAATATTTTCACTAATATATGAAGAGGCCTATCTTTCCATTAATGTTATTGGAAAAGTTTTGACTAATTATGACCAGCTTAATTATGCTATCGAAGAAACCATTATTTTATCAATCATGGCGATTTTCTAGCATCTTACTATAGATGTGAATAGTAGATGTCCAAGCAAACTGTGCTTTAAAGTATTGAGCTTTGGCTCAAATGCTACGCATTCCAAAAATCTTATACAGTGAACTAAATGAAGCCTATAAGCAACACTGAGACAGGATAATTTCATGGATTATTTGGGATTATTTGACTATGTGGAATGTGAACCAGTACAGCTGAGGTGACAACATGATCTCATCTTTAGGTAGAAAGGGTAGAAAAGAGGAAAAGAACCTTAAAGATCTGGTTGAAAGAAATGGCAATTCCATGGATGAGCTTGCAAAGGTCTAACATCTGAAAAATGAATACTCAGTGCAAGAGGCACAAGAGTTTTTGTCTGGAGGATACTTAAAGATGGATTTTACAAGTATCTTGAAACAGGAACTGAAACAGATGAGCATTAATGTGATTTGGGATTGCTTTTGGCTTACTTGTAGGAGGATGCTTTTTCAGTAGTGTTGGCTTAGATGGAGAACTGCATTACAATCATGCCCCTTTTTGTGTTAGTGAATAGTTTCTTCTCCTATCCTGATGGTACTCTCTCAGTGGCATGATCATCATCACCTTATCCTATCCATGAACAAGAAGAAACTTTTTTTTTTTTTTCCAGAAAAAGAAGAGAAAAATAAAATAGAGAAGATATTGAATAATTGGAGAAATTATCAGGACTAGTGTAAAGAAAGAGACTTTTGTATATATTGTTTGAGTGAAAAAATATGTGGCCTCCTCTTATGCTCATTTTGTTTTCATTAGCCTTTTTTTATTCTATGGATGAGCAATCAGGATTTTTCATGGTGAATGGCAATTTATTAAACTTGAGATTTATTGTAACCTTATAAACTTAATATTGCATCGTGTATATGGGATAGAATATGGACAAATAACCATTACACAATATTCTTTTTGATATTAATCGTGTAACTTGATTTGCATCCATCTACTTGTTAGGCTTTAACCTCTTTTAGCTTGTTTTTACATGCATGGCATAAAATGTGAATGTTAAGAAGAGTTCTTCAAGTAATATCGCATGGTAGCTTATAGTCTTGTTGGTGGCAATCCTGTTAGGTGTGGGATTGGCTGTCTGGTATCTAGTATTTGGGTCTTATAGCGATGATCGATGAGATGAAGTTTCATAATCCAGGTGCAAAAGGAAATAGTGATTTCCTGGGTTGGAAGTAATTTTTTTTTCACCTTTTCTTGTTTTGTACATGTTTGTGTGCATGCAGACAAGTAGGTGGGCATGGGTGCATGCGCATCCTTGTAGATGGGCATTTGTGCTTGTGTGCAAAGCGGGTAAAGCAATAGCCAATGACTACAGGTGCAATCTCTTTCATATTTCAGAGCCTTGTCATAGACATGGCAAAGCATGCAATTATTTAGTGGACTTCTTTTTAGCTGAAGAGTGGTATGGGTGCTTCCATGGAAAAAGTATTCATTCACCTGGTGGACTGGGAGTGAGTGTTTTGGCCTAAGGGTAAAGGTCAACGAGGTATTTGTGAATTCAAGTTTTGAAATTAGGCCTGTATAGGGAAGTAGTTGTGAAGTTTAAGTTTATGGAGTATTTGTGAAATTCAGTAATCAAGAAAATTTTAGTCAAGGAAGAACGAATCTGGCATGTATCCAACACTGTTATTCCTATTTGCAGATGTGGGTATTCGTTAATCGTCCACTATACGTGACAAGGTCTTGCATTATGGAGCATACAAGAGGAATAACAATTAGTGCTACAGAGTCCTAAAATGGAAAAATAATCCAGTCAGTGCCCGTCCAATAGATGTTGAAAGAATAAAAAAGGATTCGCTCCGACATCTATCAGACAAAACCGTTCATGGTATTCCCCTGCATAACATGTGCCTGGTGCTCTGGTATTTGAAACGTCTAACTCCTCCCTGTAACTGCATTACTAGTTATTTCTTTAGACCCAAGGGATATACATAGAAATTAACATTGGAGCGTAGTTAATACTGAATAACTAACCAAGGGTAGTTTCTGCTTTTGGATTTTGTGAGATAGAGGATCTCTATTCATTTACCTATAGGTCAAAGGCTTATTACTTTAATCTTTAAATTATCGGAGTAGAATCTTTTAATCTATTGTACTTGCAACTTTAAAGCCTGCAAAGGATAAATCATGTTATGATTACAAAACAATGGAATTAGAACATACACTAAATCAGCGAAAATCTAAAGAATCAATTAACACTAGCAATGCATTCATGCTGATCATACGATGGATTTACATCCTCTTTACTGGGGCAAATCAAAGAACCCATAAAATTTTCAATCATTGATTGCTTGATAGGTAATAACAAAATATTGATTATTGATTGAAAAGAAATTAAGCATGCAAACACAACTTGAATAGGATATGTATGAGATCAATGAGTATTATATTAATCTTCCGATAACTGAAAATATCCCAAAAACATTCCCTTTTGTATCGTGATACAAAATAAACAAATAAATTGTTTATAAAGTGATATCGATCAAAGCCATGATAATGATGAGCTTTAAAAAAATCTAATATATTTCTCTTAAACCCAAGCAACAACAAGTAAAAGGACATACAGATATAGATTCTCTATTTTCGGCACTTACAAATATATCAAATATATTTGTGAACATCCAAAACCTTCCTAGTCACTAATAGTACAAAAAAATGGCACTCACAAATATATCAAATATATTTGTGAACATTCAAAATTCTCTTATTCACTAATAATACAAAAAAATTTTTTTAAGGAGCTAATCTAATTTTGGTTTACTAGTGTAAATGGAAAAAAAATATAGAGTGGTTATAATATGGTCAGGCTTTCTATCCATTCCTTCCAAAGTCAAGACATATATAATATTTTATCATAAAATATTTTTTAAAATTTACATACTAATTAAAATAATAATTTAATAAATATATTTAATTTTTTTTTAGCAAACAAAATGGAGAATATAATGTAGCATTAAACTCGTTTAAACAAAATATGACTTACAATTTAATGATATAACACATGAAGTATCCAAATGTGGAGTTTCTCCAATGTCATCGATGTCGTTCGTGTATCTACAACAATTTGAAGTAAAAATAATTTTTTTATACTTATAAGAAAATAAAATAGCAACAAAATAAATATGCTAATCTGAATAGAAACTATACTATTCTAAATATTCTCAATAAATAGATAAAACGAGTAAATTATTTTTTTAATTTCAAAATAATTTTTTTGTAAAATATTGATTGTAAAATCGGTATGGAAAAAAAAGAACATCAATCCCTCTCCATAAAATTATATAAAAATAAAATCAAAATTTATAGTAAGTACTTACCCAAAATATAAAAAGAAAAATCTCTCACGTGCCTGACACAAGCAGCATGTATGCCATGGCATTATGCCCTCGATGCCTCCTCGTCGTCAACTGGGTTCTCAACTATCTCTCCTCTATCTGTGGATCTCCGATCTCTCTCTCTCTCTCTCTCTGTTCCCCTCCCCTGCTCACCATGGATCGGGAGGAGAAATGGGGGGTCTATCTTCTCGCAGCCCTATTACTCTCATTGGCCTCTGCGACCGCCGCCTCCGATCCCGGACGCCGTCGGAGCGTGATCGAAGTGGAAGGAGAGCCGAGCTCGGTGGTGTGGGTGGTGCAGCTGTCGGACCTCCATTTCAGCATCTTCCACCCGGAAAGAGCCCGCGATTTCAAGCGATACGTACCCGCCGCCCTCGCCATGATCAACCCCTGTCTCGTCCTCATCACCGGCGACCTCACAGGTATCATCTTTTACCAATTTTTTTCTATTGCCAATTTCGTCTTTTAAATTACCGTAACTCCCCCTAGATTCGCCTAAGGGGAAAAAAAATCATTTCTTGGAGATAGTGGTTATTGCCTGTTTACAGAGAAGTGCTTCATGGGCTAATTTAGCTTCATTTGGCTTCTGGATTATCTTCTTTGGCTACACAGATACGAATTTGTAGTGGATTTTGTTATTAGGGCTTGTTTGGTTGGTTTTGCCTATCGTTATGGTTTTCTGGATATGCTGCTTGTCGGATTTCCCTCGGCTTTCTGCAGTCTTTCTAACCCAATAATTATATTTGTGTTGCATGATAGCGTTAGTTGTGGGGTATTGTTGGTATATAATGAGAGGATTATAAAACGTTAGTCACTGCATCTGTCTCATTCTGGTAGTGATAGGAACTTATATGTGGAGGTAATACTTGGATAATTTATAGTGACAAGTTGTTTTTTTTTACTATTTTTCGAATTAATCCAGGTGGATTAGGAGGTGACTTTAGGGAGATTAGGCTTTAGGTGAAATGCAGGATTTAAAATGTTAGTGCTTTCGAAATACATAAAAATTGATTCTAAGTGGCTGGGTTTGGGTTTTTTTTGTCATGGGCAAATGTAGTGAAAAATCACAACTTTATCACAAATTGCAGGGCATGGGCTTTCAAATTGAATACATTCAAGAGATGTATATTGAATGATATGTTCTGTAAAAGAAAGATATTTATTGACGATAAAATTAAAATGTTAATCCCAAAATACTTTTTTTTTTTTTTGGCTGAGTTTTAGTTTAAATCTCTAGATCCTCAAAATCTAGTTCAGATAATGGTAGAAGACATAACGTCCACTAAAATTATATTGTAAGTCTATTGATAATAATGTTAGATATTTCATATGAATCATGCACTTAAAATCATGAACTGTCAGTTCTTATTGCCATGGTTTTGTCTAAGTTTAGGCTGTTGTAAAATATTGAATCTTGAGTACTAGTGCACCAAACATTTTCCTGCATTATGTGTTGTGAAGGTAGCATAAAATTTACAGGTCCTAATTAGTTCCTTATCTCTATTCATATAATATGTTTTCTTGTATATTTTTCCTTGTACTAAGATCCCTGGTCTGGTTGAAAAAACCATTTTCCTTGGATAGCCATGTTTATTGCTGGACTTTTTCCTTTCAAAACCCCAAAAAAGAAAAAAAAAATGTAGAATATGCACATTCTTATTTGTTGCATATTTACCTGCTTCCCATGATCAGGGAAGTCACTATTTGGTACATCTTGAATCGGTACTCAATACATTGTTATTTCATACAAAGATAACCACAAAGTTCACTACTCTAAAAATTTTTAAACATTTTCTGATAAATTTCTCATTTCATTTGAAAAAAAAACCTCATTCTCTTCATAGTGCTCTGATGCATTTTTTTTCTGACATAAATGTCATAAATATAAAGAAGAGAAATCCTGGTATGGGAAGCAAACATGCAACTAGATTTTTTTTTTTTTATCCTATTCAGGCTGAAACCATTCTCCCTAGAGGAATGCAATTCATTGGTTATAAATCAGAACCAAGCAAACTTGTGAATCATGTTAACTGTAATTCAACAGCCCTACGAATTGCCCCATCACCTACCATTTTAAATTTGTCTAAGAAAGCTTTCTTGTCATATTATTAGCCATTTCAAGTCTACAGACTGTAGTCTGACATGTTCCTTAATGACATTTCACACCCTTCTGTGTCCAGGGATGATAGTTTGAGAATTATGGATGCATTAGCAATTTCTGCTTCTTTACAATACTAGAAATATCAAATATCATTTGATTTTAATACTTTCTTTATCCTATTACCATGCACTTTTCATTCATTGCTTGGTGAGCAGCCACATGTTACTTCCCTAACCTCCTCGTTGCCTTTATTTGCAAAATCATTTTCTTCCCGCTATAATCATTTTATTATATCTTCAGTGCTCAAAGTGGAACTTGTTAGGGCCTGATATAACCATTGATGGGCCTAGAGAAAGAAAAGAGGTACAAGGGAGATAAGGAGAGGATATTTTTTGAGGTAATCTCTTGAAGATGATAGATGACAAATTAAACATGGATATTTTTTGAGGTAATCTCTTGAAGTTGATAGATGACAAATTAAACAGGGACATTTTTTGAGGTAATCTGTGGAAGACATACCATGCAAGAAGGAAACATGGATGAGATATTAAACTTCTGTACCTCCCTGTATCAAGGTAGTACTCTGCCATGCTGCCCTGTATTGGCAAATTATGAGTAGATTCATGAGTGCATCATGGTGCATACTATACTCATACTTGACCAGTACACGCCATAGCACAGTATTTCAAACCTTCCTTCTGAAATCTTTGAAGACCAACTTTATATAGGCCTGTTTTAGGCTAGACACTGGAAACAGTTTGGCAAGTCAATTCTTCACAATCATTGATTTGAGAGAATAGGACTGTTTGAGTGTTCCTAGCATGCTTTGATCCATATAGATATACGCTAAAACGTGACATAATTTAACAAGCTTTCAGTTTCATTTAACTTTAGCAGCAGTAAATTTCTAAAATGGTCCATCAAGGTTAAATTGTGCCTTGTCTTCGATATCATAGTGCATTGTGTTGTAGCATATTTTGAAAATTGCTTTGTATATTTAATCTTATGATCCATTAGATAGCATATTTTGAAAATTGCTCTGTATATTTAATCTTATGATCCATTAGATAACTTTTATTGGGGCATTAATGTGGTAGTTAGAAAAACGTGGATGCCATTAGAGGTTTGTTGCCCTCTATAGAGGCCAAAGTCCATTAGAAGGAAATTCTATTTTAAACAGGATTATCTATATCGAGGCTTCAGCTATGTAGAACACCTTGAAATCCTCTTTGATGAGCTTTAAACATTTTCAGGGTCCTCTGTAATTTCTTGCTTCACATAGATGCCTTCATTTTTTTCTCAAATGTTCAATTGGGCCTTGTTTAGGTTGAGCTTCAAAGTGTGCTCATGGCCGGTGCCTCAGAATCCTATAAGCTGAATCTTGAAAGTAGCAATCTTAATTACACCTGCTTTAAACAACCACCCATATTTGAGAAAATCTTATTCAATTATGGTTTTAAACATACATTCTTCTAAGCATATTTGCAACATAGGGTATATCGAATGTCAAAATTTATCAAGAATTATATCTTTATAAATGAAAAAAGTTATTACATTCTTGTAAGTTAGGTCCATTATAAAGCTTGTTTTTCTCAGTCAGAAAGAAAAAAAGGAAAATAGAAGGAACAGATGCCTTATCTTGCATTGTGTTAAAGCAATAAATGTTGCATGAACATTCTTTTAACCCTCATGGGAAAAAAGTTTGCTTGATCATAGATCTCGAGTACTGATGTTAGTCATGCTTTCTGGTTTTCTCTCCTCATCCTTCTGGTCAGATGGAAAAAGCAAAGATTTGCTAACCATGAAGCAAGAGGAGTCAGAATGGATCGAGTATCAGAATGTGATTGAGGATGTTGTTGAAAGGAGTGGGCTTAACGAGAAAATTTTCTATGATGTTAGAGGGAATCATGATAGTTTTGGCGTCCCGGAGGTTGGTGGTGCCTATGACTTCTATCAAAAGTATGGCATCAATGCAGGATTAAGACGGGAAGGGAATGTCCATAGCATCACTTTACAGGTTAGTGCTCCTAACAATTATTAATGTGTTTGTCAATTCATTTTGCATAATTATATTATTGAGACACAGGTGAATGAAAAAAACATTGCTATGTAAATATAAAATCAATATTTACTTAACTATAAGAAATTCCTCCCACTAGTTGCTTTAGTAGATTTGATTTCACTAATTTGCTCTTTGATGCCAACTTCTGTGGAATTCACATAGCTTCAATTCTTTTAGTATTTCTTCTTTACGTTACCTTATGTTCTAGAACTAGTTTCTCATGCTCAGCTAATTGTAAGATTATTCTCCATATGCAGAATAGTGGATGGAAACATCTTTTTGTTGGCTTTGATAGCACAATGGAGATTGGCCTCCGTGGCCCAACAAATCTGTTTGGACATCCAACTGATCGATTACTTGCAGATATAGACATGGAGCTTTCACAGTGGGATGATGATATAACGAACTCAGCAGTAACGAAGATCGCCTTTGGGCACTTTCCTTTGTCTTTTTCAGCACTAACAGATACAGGAAGAAGTCTGAAAGATGTGTTTCTAAATCATTCATTATCGGCTTACCTCTGTGGGCATCTCCATACAAGGTTTGGGAAGAACCTAAAACGTCATCATCAATCAGGCCATCATTTTCTGTCATCTGGGACATATTATCAGTTTAACATTCACCAAGGAACTCTGGATAATGTAAATAGTGAGAAATGCTCCAATGAATCCAAATCCACCAATGAATTTTGGGAGTGGGAGATGGGTGATTGGAGAAAGAGTAGAGCAATGAGGATAGTTGCAATTGATTCTGGCCATGTCTCATATGTTGATGTAGATTTCAGGTTGGGATCCAAGGATACAATAATTTTACCTACTTTTCCTGTTGACTCACGCTTCATGCAAAGGATATCATCTTCCCATGACTACATATGTCAAACTAAGAGAACTTTGTCTTATGCAACAGTAAGAGCTCTGGTTTTCTCAAGAACTGAGATTGTGACTGTTTTAGCAAAGGTTTATGATACTCGTTCTGGAAGTCTCAGTTTGGTACTAGACTCAACTATGAGGAAGCTTGAGGGGAATGGAACCAGGGGAGATATGTACACGGTCCCATGGAATTGGAGGGCATTTGCTGATCCATCTCCAGATCGTTATTGGCTGCAAATAGAAGCACTAGATATTTATGGAAAATCTAGTTATAGCCAATTAATGCCGTTCTCTATTAATGGCCTAAATAAAAAAGTTAGCTGGAAGTGGAAGGAGTTTTTTGTAATGGGTTGTCAATGGGCCTCCATATATCATCCTGTTCTCTGGTCTGTCCTTTCACTTCTCTTCTCATTGCTTCTTATTCCACAAGTTTTCCTTGCATGTTCGAAGAAGTATTACACTTACAAGTATCTCAGCCCTGGCTTTAGTGGAAGGAGTCTAAGAGGATGTTTAACTCGTGCATGTTGGGTTTTGATAGAGCTTCCAAAAATGACTTTGATATGGTCAGGAATTCTTCTGTATGTTCTTTATCTACTATTATTCCCTTGGTTTTTTGGGTATGTTTTTACTGAAAGCCACAGCATGGCATACATGACTTATAGAGGTTGGGCTGTTCCACAATTGAACAACAGCAGTGGACTTCCATACATTGGGGTACCTGATGTCATGGTTGTGGTTCTACCTCATCTTTGCTTTGTGGTTTTGCCTACCATTTTAGTTATTGCTGCCATGGCCGCAGAAAAAACAGCATATCGAACACATTATCTCTCACTGTCAGGGAAGAAAGAAGATGATCTATATAAAGAGAGCAAGAAACACATGAGACATGCCAGTTTTTGCAGTGGGTGTTGGATGAGAAAACTCCTTTTGCTGGTCTGTTTGGTAATATTGTGGAAACATTGGAAGGTAAGTCAATCTTCTCCTATCTGATGTTTTTCTACTATGTCATTGTAGATTAGGGGCATGTTTGGTTCACACGACTGGAATCGGAATCAGAATAGATTGGAATGGGAATCGGAATAGTTAATCCCCCGATATATTTGGTTTTTGACTGGAATTGGAATCAGAATAGGAGTGGGATTTGATACTAGGGAATAGTAGGGCGTGGATTTTGGAGGATTGGAGCATTCCCATTCCGCCTCCCCCCCAAACTAAATATGCCCTAACTACTTTTCCTATGGGTAAGGTGTCAGAATAGGAATTTTAGCCTATGAAAACCAGCTTCAATTGTTGTTCTTTTTGGTTAAGATGTGGATACCAGCTTCTTGATTTAATATTACCAGAGTTTGCTTATATGCAATATAAATAGGGTGTCTAGGGTTCTCACTTTTAGTATATGGACACGCCCTGGTAACATCCCTTTTTTCTTCAGGGTCATTGGAAGATTGTCTGTAACTTAAGTTCTCTTTGCTTCCAAGATTGTTTTTTCTTAAACTTAATATTCAGCTTGGCGCATTAATCATTTTACTGCTTAAACTTACTACTAACTTCTCGATTCAATTTCAGCATTGCAGAGCTCTGGTGAAGGCTTATGACATGAACCCTTTTCTTCATTCCCCTCTATATTGCTTCACAATCCCAGTGTTATTAATATATGCAATCTACAGAACTTCATCTAGATGGAATTTATGAACAGATTGGGAGGCTACCTATTCTCAGTTATTCTTATATGGTTAGATTTCAAAGGTGAGCATATGGTCTTCAAAATCAAAGTTCCTGGAGACAGTGGAAGAAGGGAGCAGCTGGCACCAGTCAGGTCAGCATTTGGATGCTTTTGACAAATGTTGCACACAGTTCATTGCTGAAGCCATTTACGAATTAAAGCAGTAGGTGAAGTGGGCCTAGATCATCTGTCAAATTTCTTCTATAGTCATCTTGGCCGTGCGGATTGGAGAAGGCCTTTCATGCCAGGAGAAACAGTAGAAAGGTGAATGATTTACTGAAAAAATTGATAATTTACAAGCACAGGATTGTAACTAATTTAATTCCAGGCAGCTAACTTTTGTTTCTCACATATTATTTATTAATATATATATTTTTTGAATCAACATGTTGAAGTACATGTGCTTTTTAAATTTCATAATTTGGAGTTCGAAGAGAATATTATATCTTGTACTTTAAATTGAAGAATCTCAAAAATCACTGAATAAAATTGCCCTCTGTGGGTGTGGGACCGCTATAAAGTCTGTCACGAGCATTTGCAGTAGACTATGTGGTGCTATGTGATTGTTAAAATACAAATATTCATTTAACAAATTGCACTCCATGCATTATCTGTGAGAATTGGTTGCACTTGAACCTTTGGGACATTGCATGGTAATAATGTTCTTGCTGAATAACCCTGACATTTTGTTGTGGTGGACATCAAATGACAATTCAGGGAATCTCCTTCTTGACATGCTACTGTTCAGGATATTGTTGCCTTTGTACCTATGCATGATGATATATATATATAGAGGTATACAATATACAGATGACATGATCAAGTACAGAACACATGAGATGAATGCATGCCCTGTTTGGCTGCTTCATGGTTAAAAACACAAGCGCTAAAAATTAACTCAAAGGAGGTATGTGATGGTATTCGAATCTAACTATTGAAGGAAAACATCAAAAAAGTGTTTGACGAAATTGAAATTTGTTTTTAACTAGCAGCCAAAGTATAAGGAAATCCTTAGGAAATGGATTGGGTAGCATGCTTGCTGCCTTAAATGAGACTGCAACAAATGTGCTTGATTCAAGGCCATACTTCAATTTGATGATCTAGAAACAGATTAGACGACCATTAATAGTAACTAAACTTCATGTGTCCATGGCGTATGTTTCACTTCTAGGGACAAACATTGCATCGAGAGTGCATGCTTAGATTATGGTCATCATCTAAACATTTTCCATGTCTTTCTCCTCCCATAGGTATCAAATTATCAACCTTGCGTTACACTCTCTTCTATTCGGTAGATTGCTTTTATCTCACGGGCTACGCGTGGCATACAAGAAAACGTCACACTCCACGTACCATAGGCTCTCTCTCTCCTTTTTTTTTTTTTTTTAATAATTTTCAATCTAGACTTTGGTGTTTCCAAAGGATTTCTCCATCCTTGCATCTTCTGGTTGGGTGGACCGCCATGGCCATGGTTAAAAAGAGAAAAAAAGCAATCACTGACCGGTGCCTTCTCCTACGTGGCCGATACCTCAAGGAGGGAATCAGGGAATGTACCATGTCTGTCTGCAATTCACGTGCTGTACCCTCTTGGACACGTAACATGGCCCGGCCTCCGTCTTGCCTGCACCAGGTGCAATTGGACCGCGCCCAACCCCACATTTGTCACAAGAAAGTGTTGCCGACACTGCTTCCACCACGTGACCATACGTGCAGACAAAAATGGCGCTGGCTTGCATGAACAGGATTCATCAGATGCGTATTTTGATGCATCATTATATAAATCAATGGCTATGATAGACTGCATCCACGGCCATGCTGATACGGAGCGTAGGCCGTAACTTCTCCACACTTTCGGAGAGCTTCCGAAGCGGTTCCCATCGGCGACTCGCTGATGCTGAGCTTTTTATATTATTCCATGAAGAATCGGGCCATGGACTCAGACGAACAAAAATCATATAGGGTGGGCATAGAACAAAAAATGTGGGACGAATATATTTTTTATCATATATTTTTTTTTAAGTATTCACCTTAAAATAGAAGCTCAAAAGCTAAAAGTTCCTTCTGCTCGTGACTTCTATGATTAAAAAAACACCATATTCTCTTGCTTTTTCATTCACATAATATTTTTATTGATATATACTATGTGATCAGATAATATATACCAAACAAATTAATCATTTAGTAAATCAATAAATATAACTAAATAAATTAATAAATAATTTTTAGAAAATAATATTTACAAATACATAGATACTTTTAGATGATAGATATTTAGCAATAAGCCATCTAGCAATTCAATACATACCTCCAATCGAATACAGAGTTTGCAAAATATCATATTCACTGCTACATACTACATGGTCGGAGGATACATACTCATCGATTTCATGATATATACTACAAGCTTTTTTGATATATATCCAATAGTAATTCAATATATATCTCCAGATAAAAAGCATATTTTTGAAAATCATATATCGATTTATCTAGAGGTATGTATCAAATTATTGCTGTATGTATATCAAAAAAGCTTACAGTATATATTAGAAAATTGACAAGTATATATTATCTAACCATATAGTATATACTGGTGAATATCATGTTTTAGAAATTGTGTATCAATTCATTTGATTGTATATATTGAGTTGTTAGATAACTAATTTGCTAAATATATATTATCTGTCCGTATACAGTGTCCCAATGAATACTATATTCTATATATATCGATTTATCTGAATATGTATATTGGCTAATGACTCCATTAGTAGAAAAGTTTCTATCTTTTGAGCTTTTGCTTTAAGATAGATATTAGAAGAAACACAGTAAAAAAAATAAGTCTGCCTCATATTTTCTTCTTTGATGCTCGTCCCACATGATTGTTGTTTGATGGAGATTAAATAAATCGATGTTTTCTAGCATATCCATTTTATCGGCATCTTCCCTCTCCCCCCTCCACTATCCACGCCGCCGCCTCCCTCACTATAATATTAATAAAAGCTACCACTTAATGTGCTGGTGAGTATATTGTGTTTTGGTCTCAAACAAAATACATATGGTTAATCTAAGATAGATGCGTACTAGATAAATAATTATAATTTCATCAATTCATAAAATGACTTGATTTTTATCCTATGCATAAAAAAGACAATATATATTATATTATATTATTATAATATATTATTACATTATAACAGTATATCATATATTATACTATACTATATTATGTTATGTTTTATTATGACAATACTATGTTATTTTTATTATTATATTAGTATAACATTATTATATTCCTATATATTATATAATTATATCATATTATTATGATATTTACTATTTAAATAAATAATTTATAAATTTAAAATATTTTTTAATAATAATAATTCTTGATAATATAAAAAATTAAAATATTGAAATCACTATGCGATGTTGTCATTTTTTTATACTAGAAGTAATTTCTTAAATTTGGCTACCAAACGGATGTTAAAATTTTATAATACTTTATAAATACAACTATCAAATAGCATATTTTTTTATTAAAAAGCTCGACGACCAATAATGATTTCAAGCGGAGATTAAGGCTATTTTTGGGATTGCTATTAATAGTAGAGTTTTTGGAGCTTTTGAAAGTTCAGTTTTTAGAAAATAAAATTTTTGAAAAGTAAAATTTTTAAAAAACTATTTATTGTTTAGTAACTATATTTCTAAAGTATGGTAGAACTTTAATATATGTTTGGTGATCAAATCATAAAAGTATTTTTGGTATAATAAAATGACCATAAAAGACATTGTATGATATTTTATATTAAAGTATAATAAAATATAAAATATATTATTATATAAATATATTACATATTATAATATTACTATAATATAATATTATATTATTATAACATAGTTAATATAATATTTATACTATAGCATAAAATATAACATAATATTATATGATATAACATAGCAATATATTACTACATAGTATAATATTATTATAGTATAATATAATGTAATATAATACTATGGTATAATGTGATATAACATTTTATGGTATTGTTATATATTAAAATATTATTCTGCATTATAATCTTTCTATAATGTGATATAATATAGCATATTCTTGTAATATAATAAAAAAATTATCATATAATATCATAATAGTATGATATATTGTAATATAATATTATATTTATAGTATAAATATGATGAATGCAATCACACTTACAAAAAATGAGATTTTAGAATTCTTTTTGATCTAATACTTTTCTTATTCCTGCTTTTCTTATATATAATAGAATTATATCGGTGAATATTGATAAATCAAATATGTATTTGACGTCACCATATCCATAATAAATTCTAAAATATGTATTAACTATTAATATCATCAAATTGTTTTACATTGTTAATTTTTCTCAAATATAAAATATGAATGATATGGGATAAATTCTATGTTACATGTATAATTTTATAAAAAAAAAAGTCAATAAGTCATCAAAAGAGTAGCAATATGATCACGCAGAACATCCATCTCATAGTTACTTGTTACTCGGCTTTGCTTCAGACTTAGTTCTCCTTGTGATTCACTAATCTCTAAATAATTTGGAGGGAGTAGATCTTCATCATCGTCATAAGGCTGAAACTCGAATTTTTTAATTTCATGATTCCTAATAAAGTTATGAATGGCTAAGAAAGCCACCATAATTTGAACTTGTTTATAATAAGAAAAGTTAGGCATTGTACTCAATATTCTCTATCTACTTTTTTAACATCCAAATGTTTCCTCAATAGTATATCTCGATGAGGAATGTATATGATTAAAGATTTCACGTATATCCTTTGACTGACTTCTATGTCGAAAATCTAGTAGATGATATCTTTTTTCTTTGTAAGGCCCTATATATTTTGATATGTGAGGATACTGCATCCACTAAGTTATACTTACCTACATAAATATATATCAGTTAGAATTTAACATTTATGCATGAAAGGTAAAATATATGCCTACCATTGTAATATATTTAACAAAAGTACATGCCTCCAAGTGGGTGTAGAAAGTTGATCTCTTCTCTACATATAGCCTCTAAGAAAATACGAATATCATGAGCAGTATCCTCCCATCTAGTCCAAATAAAAATAAAACACATGTCAAATACTAATATATAGTATTTACTTAGATAGAGAAATTTTTACTACCACATAGGTACCATTGATTACTCCAATACAATTCTTAAGACCACTAATGATTATCATCATGAATTTTATGAAAAACATTCTTGAACTATTTATCAAATGGGTTAATAATATCTCGATCATTTTTAAAACATCATTTAAGACATGAGTAAAATATCTACTAACCGTTTCTCTTGAATGTTGAAATCTTTGTTGAACCATTCTATTCTCAAAATCATGTTCTAGAATCATTAAAAATATGACTACCAACTCTTCAACAGAAATATTTGTAGAACCTTTCAAACCATATCTGTCTTTCGATTCCTTATATAGATCTATAAATACATATTTCTCCATTCTTAATTGTTATTGACATCTATCTGATTATCTTGTAGAATCTCTAATACATATCTATATCCAATTTGATAAGACGTCCTATGAGGCTCTTTATCAATATATTTTGAGTAATATTCATTAGCCATATCAGTACAGCTGTAGTCACAAATGTATAAAATTTATTATCATTAACTATTTTATCTTCACTAAAATAATTTTTCTTAGAACTGTTGTCAGTACTATCCATATCTATATAGAGAATATTATGCAAAAAAATAAAATATCAATAACAAAAAAATAAACAATACAAAATATAAAGACTTAAATACAAATAACATAAACAATATAGATACCATCTATAATACCAATAATAGTCATAATATTCACAATACATTATCCAAGATACATATAATCTACCATAATTCGAACATAAATGTTCATAATTAAAACTACAAAAAATATATCATTATGCTAATATATCAAAAATTAGTTTCGTAGATTTGATATTCGCTTGAGCTATTTAATCTGAAAATGGGTATCCTCGAGAGGCACAAGCATCTTTCTATACTCTTTTTTAAGGAGCACTTCAGGAGCAAATAGAAACAATTCGTATTGTGCTCCCATCTCAGGCATCGTATGCATCACTTTCATCATCTCATGAATGTTACATTCAAGCTTATCAATTATTCTAAATGGCATTATACTCTTCTCCACTACATCAACAAGACGATTAAACTCCTGAGATAATTATGCAGCACCTCTTATCTTCTTGCATTTCTTATCTTAATTCTTAGGAGTAACTCTCTTCTTTGTTTTTTCATGGGTAGGATAAGATGTAGCGGTAGGGTTAATATTATTTATATCAGTGAAAGATCATCAACTCCATGTACAATTAGATTAGAATTTTCAGTCGAGTCACATAAACTCTCAAACATATCAATATTTTCTCTGTCTAACCTATCATGAGCTCCAAATATATTCTCAACATTCTCTTATATTGATAAAGTTGGTGTCCACGCCCCCCCTCCTATCTTACTAGTATCTCGAAATAACCTATCTAACTTCATGGTAAGTTATAAACCATCTTCATGAAACTTAGCTGTGTTAGAAATTTTTTGTAAGTTAAGGATATATAATTATCAATATATATTTTAAAATTATAATATAAAAAATTTTATAAACATCAATATACTATTATTTATACCTGCAATATTTTTTTTACTATGCATCCGGTGCATCTATTATGTTTCTAATAGGATCCTATCCAAGCCCTATTTTTTTTACTACCAATCTCACCTAGATGCTCAAGTTTGTTTTCAGATTGTCCCATGTATTTTTGAATTATTTGTCGTCGTATTGATTTCCAATCTTTTCATTAAATTTTTTAATTATATTGGCCCATCTTAGCCTATTAAAGTATATTCTTAGACGATTACCAGCTTCAACTTCACCAATACATGTATCGATAAACTCTATCAATTTATCATTCCAAACTATCTTCTTCTTCTCATCATCTTAGGTTGATGAACCAGCAAACATATTTTGACACTTCTTCGATATTTCTTTCTTATTACAATATAACAACAAAGACCTAAACTATTTTGTCGATCATAAATTATGATTTCAATCATATTTTATAAAATAATTTATAAAGTAAATATAAATGTATCCAATTCGAATACACTCTCATGCGTGCGCACGCACGCACGCACGCACACACACACACACACACACACACACACACACACACACACACACACACACACACATATATATATATATATATATATATATATATATATATATTTGTGTGTGTGTACGCGTGTCGTCAATTTAATAACAAATTCTTCAATTGCCACCTTAGGCCAAGAATTTGTCTTATAAAGAGAAATTAACATTAGGTTAGTACATCCAACAAATATAAAAAATTTACATTAGGAACTACTAGATATAAGTTTCACCCTTATCAAAAATAATAATAATAATATCATGGCATAGCAATAGAAACATCCAACATCTAGAACAGTGCCTTTTATATATATATATATATATATATATATATATATATAAAACCTATTAACAATGACAATACATATAGAAAGACAAAAAAAAATCTTATCTCATAAATATAAAATGATATTAGATCAGAACATTCCACATCCTTTCCATAATATTCTTCATCTTTTCCATTTTTATAACAAAATATAATTATTTAATACTTAGGTTCTCATTTGTCTCATATATAAAAATAAAAAATAATTAAAGTAGAAATAGACTCAGTTAAAATGGGACTTTGGAGTTATATTAAAAAAGTTGGACTCTAGATTTTCAATCAAAATAGAAAGGAATAATACAAAAAGATGGATTTAGACTCTAGACTCCCACTTGTCATCATGTACGAAAGAAAATATAGAGAAAAAGAGATGGATACGGGAATAAAAAATGGGATAAGACATGTGATGGCAAGTTAAAGAAGAAAATCTTACTGCCATAATTAAGACTAAAAGAAGGATATGGAAAGGACAAAAAATCAATCATGAAAAAAAATGATTGCAAAAAAAGATAAATTCAAAAAAATTTAAAAAATATCTATAATCTTAAACAATCAGAGAGAAATAAGAAAGAATATCTTAATTGTATAGAAATAGGAGCCGAGATAAATTGTTTTTGTACAGAAAAAATATTCTAACTGTTTATAAAAGTAAGGAGCTGAGGATGATTAGAGTTCTTTTTCTGTGTTAAGATTCTTAAAAATTATTTCATGCATTATATTTTATAAGGATATAAATATAATTATGAATTATTTTATAGGTATTTTGGTCAAAATATAAAATTTTATAAGATTAAAACAGCTTCTCGACGTAACTTAGAAAGTATTTTTGGGAGAAAGCTCTAAAATAGAGCTTCTCTCAAATAGATATTTTTAGCTTTTTGATAAAATTAAAACAGCTTCCATATTTTTTACCAAACATACTCTAACCATCCAAAATATTTTTGGAGGATGAGAAAGTGCTTTCTGACTCTTCAAAAGCTTAACCAAATAGGACCTAAGTATCCTTCAATAAATAAAATATATGCTAGAAATTATTTAAAAATTATGCTACAAATTCTTAGTAGTTGTATATAGAAAAACTTAAATATTTCAACTAACGACAAAGTTAAGTAATACAAGAAAAATTGGAGAAGAATGCTTAGAGTGAGGTGTGCATAAATATTAATCCAGGAATAAATTTTGCTTCTCGTATAAGGCAAAATCATCCCCAATGTACGATGAATCTAGCTTATCATGAAGCTCTCTATTATGAGCACAATTGCATGAAGGTTCTACCCAAAGACCCTTTCAGTTGCCTAAAAAATTTAGAGTATGGAGAGTAGAGAGGAGAGAGGGAAAACAATCGAGTATGAAAATAGGTGAGAATCAGAATTTAAGAGGAGCATAATTCTCAACTATTCATGTAGGGCTTGGTAACCTGATCTATGTAGTTATCTAAGACCCTAAACCTAAAGCCGTTATATCAACTTAGTCCAAGTAACCTTGCGAGAGGCCCATAATAGCTTCAAGAGGAATTCTTTGTGCACTACCCGCACTATAGAAAATCTGACGTGAAGTATACCGCTTCATCCTATTGGACCATGTAGCCATCGCTTTTCAAGGTGCATTTAATGTCCGTAATTTTATTTTTTCATTTGAAATTTTGAATGATGAAAATGTCCCTTTCCTTTCGAAAAAATTATAACATCTTGTATTGCTATTATGGTATCCTGCGTTGAAATTATGATTTTCTGCAAAGGATGTCATAATTTTTAATGATGAAATTATGACTTAGTATCAAGAGAGGACTTTGGATGGAAATTTAAGTCCTTCACTGCATAGGTCTTTGCTTTTTCTCCTTTTTTTTCATCATTCAACCCTATGAAGCAAAAACACATAAGAGGGGCATTCTTTATAATTATAGCAATAAGGGATCTTAAAATGGTAAGAAGGAAATAAGAATTTTAAAGCATCATCCCTAAAATCTATCAAGCAATTGATCTTCTAGTTGAAATCTAGAAATTCTCAAAAATTATGGTGGACTCTTATCCCTCCCTATTATTGAAACTCAAAGAAGATAGAAAAGAGATCTCTTCTTGGTTGAAGATGTGTTAGGGAAGAAGATAAATTTTTTAGAACTTATTCTCAATGCAGAATCGTGACTTTCGTGGCAAAAAAGTAGAGCATGGAAATTTTTCTAGAATGGATCTCTTCAAACACCTAAAACCCAAGAAAATAAGGCATGGGAATTTTTCTACAATGGGTCTTTTTTAAATGCCTAAAATCCAACCAAATGGGGCATGAGGTTTTTTCTAGAATGGATATCTCTTCAAATGCCTAAAACCTAAGAAAATAGGGCATGGGGATTTTTTTAGAATGGATCTCTTTAAACACCTAAAAACCAACAAAATGGGATGTGAAAATTTTTCTAGAATGGATATTTCTTCATACGCCTAAAATCCAAGAAAATAGGAAGTGAGAATTTTTCTAGAATGGGTCTCTTTCAAGGCCGAAAACACAACCATATGGGATGTGGAAATTTTCTTAGAAAGTGGGATAATAGGGAATGGGAATTTCCTTAGAAAGTGGAGCGATTTGTTTTGTTATGCTATCCTTGGTAGGGGCAGTTTTCTTTGTAGGGGGAGATTTTTATTTTATCATAGACACTAAAAAAAAAGTGCACTTATTATTAGGTGATCTTAATCTGATGGTTCTTTCTTAGAATAAAAAATTTCATAGAAAGAAAGGGACACTCTTAAAAAAATCATCTTTAAATCGATCAAAAAATATGGGATGATGAAAAATTGCACACGTACCAAGGAGGGAACTCTTAGCATTTATATATATAGGTGACTTAAATAAGATAGTCATCTTTTAGAACAAATTAAGAAAATTTATATAAAATCATATTTAAAATAAATACTGTGAAAAAAAAATCAGATGGTCATTCCTTAACTACATCTATCTAGTGACTACAAAAATATATATGTAATAAGAAATAATCTTAAGTTAAAATAAACTAGTAGGTGCAGAAATCATAATAAAGAAATGAGTTATAATTATTCAACTATAATAAAATATGATATTGTCCTTGTTACAAAATTTTTAAAAAAACTATCAAAAATTTTTGCATTCATTAGCTCTTACAAAACTTCGCATGGTATGATCTAATTGGTTGAAATACCGGGCACCTTGTTTTGTATCAACAAAAAAATTAATATCTTATTCAAAACTAATAATTCATTAGAATTATAAATGAATGGTTAATAGTTTGTTATGATTATATAATAAATAATTATATATAATTAATATATTAAATATTATATATCCAACCCAAAAATCGAACCAACACAAATACATACATTTCTAAAAGACATTATGACTAAAACCAACTAAATTTTATTTTGGACCCAAAGTTTCTAGGTGATTGACTCAAACTTGCAAATACTCACATATGAGTTCCAATCTATTTAAAAATTAAATTAAATCAGGAGCAAGATAATTCACATCAGAAAGTTAAGTTGCAAATTCAAAATTATGAAGACTATAATTTGGTTATATGACATCCGATTTTGATAATTTTTTTTAAATTAGATTATTTTTTAAAATCTACGTAGTAATGTCCCTCCCATGGGAGATAGCACCCCTAGTGATTGGGGCTCTAAACAAATTGGTTAAACTAAAAAATTTTCTTTCGAATACAATTTTGGTTATATATAGTTTTCAATCTAAGAAAAATTTAATGGAGCAATAAAAGATAAAATTGATATAAACTTCAAAATCTATCTTCTGAAAAATTTTATCTTTTTTAATATTAATTCTATGAGATATATCTATTTCAGGTAAAAGAGTTCTAATATAATTAAGAAAAAAAATCTGATCTAAATTATGCAAGAACGAATCTCACTATTATAAATAGAGACTATGTAGATTATGTACCTTTATTTTAAATTAATCAATAAAAAAATAGGACTTCAGATCTATTTTTGTAATTCTTCTCTCTACTTTTAATTTTTTTTTGTGAGATTTGACTTGAGTGGATTGATAGAAATCTTCTTTCTCTTTGATTGAATATCATTTTGGTTTGAACTGAAAATATAATTAAATCTATTTTTGGTTCTATTTACAAACTCAATCAGACCTTTTTTTTGGATTTAGGAGTAGGATAATGATCCAATCCATACATCCATGTACATAGACATAAATACATATATCTATATGTATATATCTGTATATAGGCATACTCACATTCAAACAAATATTAAAGTTAATAGGTTACTATATAAAATATGGTTAATTTTAATATATTCTTTCTTTATGATATTAGGATGTATATATTATTTTCTAAATTTTGATTTTTTTTTCTATTTTTAGTCATAGTTTTGATTGCTGCAATATCATATATATTTTTATCTTTCAATTATTTTAAAAAAATATTACAAGCTAAAATACAGTATTTTATTGATAGAATGAAGTACCAATATAATTAACAACTTTTAATAATATTTTGAAATAACTATGAATAAATGCTATAAAATTATAAACTATTGTATTAATTTTCATTACTATAAATTATCATCTTCTATTATAATTATGATATACCATTGTAATAAATGAATATTTAGTAACACTTATATAAAATTGTTGCAATATTATAATTCTTTTACAATAGTTTCTAAAACTATTGTTATAAGATATTATCTTTTGTAGCAGCTATAAGATACCATTGGAATATAAAATATTTTAGCAACACTCGTTAATAACTATTACAATATTTTATATCTTTTATAATGCTTTTTAAAACTATTACTATAGAATTGTCATGCCCCAAACCCAGCACCTGAGTTGGGCATGAGACACGGCCACACAACCCTAGAGCAAGGCCCTGAGGATCATGTAAGACCTAAAATTTAACACTTCAAAATTTTAAATAACCAATTAAATACCAAATCAATCCACCGAGTCAAAATTTTAAATCAAATGTAAACTTTTTTCAATACAATTTATTTAAATGTTCATTGGTATCAGAAAACTTAAACTAACTAAACTACTAAGGGCTTCTGCTCTTATTTGCTCTTACCCAAACCGCCCAAACTAAGCATCCTGTGAGTCTGAAAAAAAATAAGAAGAAAATATGAGCTTCTCTAGCTCAGTAAGAATCACTGCATATGTACATCAAACCAGTAAAATTAATATTTCTAAAACCAATGCAATTGAGAAATCTCCTAGATATATAATAACTGGAATAATGTCACAAATATGCATATGTATCATCATACATCATCAGGTGAAATCTTCATTCATTGTTGAATTTCATATTAAATGTTATATCTTCTCACATTTTCGGTCTGTCAATGTTTTATCCTTTTTGGCTTTGGACTAACCCAGACCATATCTCAATCTCTTTTCAATCCAATTATTCTTTCATAAAAGCCTTTCAAGGCTGTCCCAGGATGAGCTCCTGGCCGGCTGTCCCACGTACGAAAGTCCGTGAGAGGCTGTCTCAGACATAAGCTCCTGGCGGGCTGTCCCAGGCATGAGCTCCTGGCCGGCTGATTCATATGTCGAGGTTAGTCCAAAACAAACCATTTTTCCTTTAATTCTTGATTTTATCGAATTATTTCAAATTACAGAATGATGAAATTGATAAATCATATCCACACGACTCATACCATCAAACATAAAAATCCTTTCATAACATACTTATATTTTAAAAAAAATATTCATATAAGCCATATCTCAATGTCTCGAGCATAAAAAAAAACTCATAGATTATAATTTTGATATTGCAATTTCAACATATAAGACTAACAAATAAATAACATATATTTAGCGATGATCATGTACAAGATTCTTACATCGATAAATGAAAATTCAAATTCACAACCTTATAGTCCGAAAATCAAACCCTACTCGTTGTCCCCCTGGTCGTTGGACTGTTCTCCTATCAAACAAAATTAAATTAATTTAATCAAATAAATTTTCTATATATATTGAGGTTTATCTGACTCCTACCCATGTCCCCCCTCTTTTTTTTTTAATTTTATTATATATATATATATGTATGTATATATGTATATATATATTTATATATATATATATATACATATATATATATATTATTTTATTATTTTTTTATTTAGAGAAGAGAGAAGAGGCTTCTTCTTCTTCTCTTCCCCATGTTCGAAAACAGGGCACCCGAGCCCCCATCCGAACGTCTCCCTTCATCCCGACCAAAAGAGCACCTCCGGTCACCTTCCTCGAAAGCGTCCCGACGCCGGCGATGCTACCATGTCGGTGGCAGTGCCACCATCCCTATTGCCGACGGCAGAAAAGAAAAAAAAGATCACACAAACAGGGTATCCCTGTTTGAGCCCGAACCGGCACCTCGCCGGCTTCCAAATACACCGGTGACCGGAGAATAAAAAGGAGAAGAGGAATACCTTGCTCCCACGTCCGAAGAAAGCTCCGACGACTCTCCTCTCTTCCGATCAACCACCCACGGTATTTCTTTGAGATAATCTCTCAAATCCCTCGATTTTCTTCGAAATTTTTGTTGTAAAATTCTAAGAGAGGACGGGGGATCTTTATAGTGGAGGTTTCCTACCCTAGCTGGACTCTTTGAGTCCGATTTTGCCGGAAACGGGAAGGAAGAAAACTTCGGCTAGGAGTCTTCCTCCACCTCTGTATTTTTTTTTTGTTGTTGGGCCGTCTGGGCTACAGGCCCAAGTAATCGGGCCGTTACAATCTCTCCCCCTTAAAAAAAATTTCGTCCTCGAAATTTACATACCTGAGTTTTCAAAGAGTTGTGGATACTTGATCTTCATTTCTGTCTCGAGTTTCCATGTAGCCTCTCTCTCACTATGATTGCTTCATTGGATCTTCACATAAGGAATAATTCGATGTCGTAACACCTGATCTTTCTTGTCAACAATCCGTACTGGATATTCTTTATAAGTAAGATCCTTCTGAAGACGCAAAGGTTCATAACTCACCACATGACTTGGATCTGGAATATACTTCCTCAACATCGATACATGAAACACATTATGTACACCAGATAAAGCCGGCGGTAATGCTAACCGATATGCAACCTCTCCAATCCTGTCTAAAATTTTAAGAGGGCCAATATACCTTGGACTCAACTTACCACGAACTCTAAATCTCATTATATCTTTAGTGGGAGAAACTCTCAGAAAAATATGATCGCCTACCTGAAATTCCAGCTCCCTTTTTCTATTATCAGCATAACTCTTTTGCCTGCTCTGAGTTGTACGAAGTCGTTCCTGGATCATGTGTACTTTTTTCACTGTCTGCTGCACTATTTCTGGTCCCAACAGTTTTCTTTCTCCCACCTCATCCCAACAAATGGGCGATCTACATTTTCTTCCATATAATGCCTCGAAATGAGCCATCTGAATGCTTGCTTGGTAGCTATTATTATAAACGAACTCAACCAATGATAAGTGATTATCCCATGCTCCGCCTATGTCCATGACACAAGCCCTTAACATATCCTCTAGGATCTGTATGGTTCGTTCTGATTGTCCGTCAGTTTGAGGATGAAAAGCTGTACTGAAATTTAACTTGGTTCCAAGAGCTTTATGAAGACTCTTCCAAAATTGAGAAACAAATCTACTATCTCGATCTGACACAATAGTAACTGGTACTCCATGCAGTCGTACTATCTGCTCTATATACAAGCCTGCCAATCTTTCTAAGGAAAGACCAATCCGAAAGGATAAGAAATATGCTGATTTCATCAATCGGTCAACAATTACCCATACAGCATTATTATTTCGAAACATTTTAGGTCATCTAGTCACAAAATCCATAGTAATATGCTCCCATTTTCACTGAGAAATAAGAAGAGACTGCAATGGTCCTGCTGGTCTTTGATGTTCAGCTTTTATTTGTTGACATACCAAACATTGGGCTACAAATTGTGCAATATCCCTTTTCATACCAGACCACCAAAAATTTCTTTTCAAATCTTGATACATTTTTGTGCTTCCAGGATGCATAGTGTAAGTTGAACAGTGAGCCTCCTCTAGGATCTCGTTCCTTAATCCTGAAATCTTGGGAACACATAGCCTGTTATCAAATCTCAATGACCCATCCTCATGCATCCAAAATTTTGTCTGTATACCGGATTTCACTGCCTCTATGACCTTTTGTAACTCTGAATCTTCCTTTTGAGCTGCTTTAATCTTTTCAATCAAAGTAGGCTGTAGTACAAGATTTGCAAGTTGAATTTGAGAATCATGTAGTCGTATTTCAATTCCTGATTTCTCTAAATCTAGCAATATAGGCTTTTGTGAGGTGATTAGAGCAGCCAATTCACCAGAAAATTTTCTACTTAAAGCATCGGCTACAACATTCGCCTTCCCGGGATGATAAGTTATTGTCAAGTCATAGTCCTTCAATAGTTCCAACCACCTTCTTTGTCTCAAATTTAACTCTTTCTGAGTAAAGATATATTTTAAACTTTTATGATCTGTGAAAATCTCGCAATGCTCTCTATATAAGTAAGGCCTCCATATTTTTAAAGCAAAAATTACAGCTGCTAATTCTAGGTCATGAGTAGGATAATTTCGCTCATATAACTTCAATTGTCGAGAGGCATAAGCTATCACCTTTTCTTTTTGCATCAAAATACAACCGAGACCTTTACGAGAAGCATCGCTATAGATAGTGAAACCCTCTGTCCCGGATGGAATGGTTAAGATTGGAGCAGTCACCAATCATCTTTTTAAATCTTGAAAGCTTTGCTCGTATTCGTCTGTCCATTCAAACTTTACTTGCTTCTGTGTTAGATGAGATAGAGGCATGGCAATACTAGAGAAACCTTCCACAAACCTTTGATAATAGCCAGCTAATCCCAAAAAGCTGCGTATCTCTGATACGTTAGTAGGTCGGCTCCAGTCAACTACTACCTCCACTTTCCTTGGGTCAACTGAGATACCCTCCTTGGAGATGACATGCCCAAGAAAAGTAACACTGTTCATCCAAAATTCACATTTTTGTAGCTTTGCATACAGCTTTTTTTCCCTCAGAGTTTGTAATACAATCCTCAAATGTTCTTCATGCTCGAGTGAGCTTTTCGAGTAAATCAAAATGTCATCAATAAATATAACTACAAATCGATCCAAGTATGATGTAAATACTCGATTCATAAGATCCATAAAGGCTGCCGGTGCATTGGTCAGACCAAATGGCATGACTAAAAACTCATAATGCCCATATCTAGTCCGAAAAGCTATTTTTGATATGTCTCCAGGCTGTATCTTCAACTAATGGTAGCCAGAATGAAGATCAATTTTTGAGAAGACCTGAGCCCCTTGCAACTGATCAAACAAATCATCGATTCGTGGTAAAGGATATTTATTTCGCACTGTTACCTTGTTTAATTCTCGATAGTCTATGCAAAGCCAAAGGCTACCATCTTTCTTCTTCACAAAAAGTACTGGAGCTCCCCAAGGTGACACACTAGGTCTAATGAATCTTTTGTCTAACAACTCTTGTAATTGCTTTTATAATTCCTTCAATTCTGCTGGAGCCATTCGATAAGGGGCTTTAGAAACTGAACTCGTACCAGGAATCAAGTCAATAGAAAACTCAATCTCTCGATCCGGAGGTAGTCCAGGCAGGTCATCTGAAAAAACATCAAAAAATTTCTTCACAATAGGGATATCCTCTAACTTGAGTTTCTCATTCTGAATATCCAATACAGTGGCTAGAAATCCTTCACATCCTTTTCTAAGAAATTTCTGAGCATGAATAGCTGAGATAAACTTCTGGTGAAAGAAGGGTTTAGTACTCTTAAAACTAAACTCTGACTGATCTGAAATTTGAAACATTATTGTCTTTTGGAAGCAGTCAACTGTAGCATGATATGTTGCTAACCAATCCATCCTCAAGATTAGATCAAAGTCCTTCATCTCTAAGACTAATAAGTCTGCTTTCATCTCCCTATCCTCAATACTTAGTACACAATCTTTGCAAATTGAATTAACCAAGATCACCTCTCCACTTGGTGTACAGACACAGAGATTATTTTCTAAAAGTGTAGGAGACATCTCTTTAGTCTTCTTAATAAAACTAGTTGCTATAAAATAGTAGGTAGCACCAGGATCAAATAGAGCATAGACATCGTTGGATACAATTTTAATCATACCTGTCAGATATTCATTTATCATTCAGGGCTATATGTCCTTATATATCTAAGCATATAATAATTCATGACATATACATAAAAGAACTTTTAGAAGATCGATTCAGTACCTGTCACCACTGAGTTAGAAGCATTAGCATCCTATTGTGTAAGTGCATAGACTCGTCCTTGGGTCTTTGATTTTTGTTGTCCCGCATCTTGTCTTTGTACATCTTGGGGTGCTCGATTTGCGGGGGTATTCTGATAATTTTGAGAAATCTGCTATCTCTGTGATTCTCCTCCACTGTGGTATACAACTGCTTTGTGGCCATCTCGTCCACATTTGTAACATTGTCCCCCTGGCCATGTGCAATCTCGTTTAAGATGGGGTCCTCCACATCTATAACATATAATGCTCCCTTGAGATTGGGTTTTACTTTCAACGACAGTCTGGCTTGGTTTTGAGGTCTTTGGTTTGAAGGCTCTGCTACTTTGACCTTGAGAATCAATTGCTCGATCCCTTTTCTTCATATTTTTCTCTCTTGCTGCTTGAGCATCATTGAGTCTTTTTCTATTATTAAGCATTTGTTTACGACTTCTTTATAAGTGGACAGCTCAAAAATAGTCACCAGTTGTTGGATTCTCTCCCTTAACCCATTCTCAAATTTTCTGGCTCGAACATTTTCCTCAGCTATCAATGCAGGGGCATATCTCGATAATTCTTCAAATTTGGCTGCATATTGAGCAACTGTCATGTGGCCCTACACCAGACGATCGAACTATCAAAATTTCTGGAGTCGGATACTCTGAAAAAAATACTTCTCATAGAAAACCTTCCTAAATTCTTTCCATATAAAAGGTACATCATTTGGCCCTAACTTTTCAATTTCCATCTCCCACCAATCGGCTGCCTCACCTTGTAACATAAACGTGGTAAAAGTGACATTGTCTTCCGCAGGACATCTCAAAGCATAGAAAACTTTCTCTATTGCTTTTAGCCAGCTTTCAGCTTCCATAGGATCTGAGGTCCCTGAGAATGCCGGTGGTGCATATTTTTTGAAGTCTAATAAATTGATCTGACGTTCATACTGATTTTCAGCTCTTTGTTGCTGCTGGGACTGTCCCTCCTGAAATATTTATTGTATGATCTGTTGTTGTTGTCTCTGTTGCACCTCCAATATCCTCCTTATATCTTCTCTTGCAGCCACTTGTTGTTGAACTAGTACTTGCATTAACTGAGCTGCAGTAATTTATTCCCCAGGTTGAATTTCAGGTTCTCCTGGAGTTTCTTCCCTGGGAGTGACCTCTGCAGGCTCAGTAGGATGTTCTTGTTGTGGTGTTTCATCATCCGATGAGGGTGGAGCATTTTCTTGTGGTGTAGCTGGCTCCCAAGCATTAGAGCCATCCGTAAAATGAGTAGGTCTTCGATTTCGCCCACGCTCAGTCCCTCTTGCCATGTCAACCTACACAGTTTCACTTTAGTCAAGAATTTAAGAATAATATTTCACATTAGTCAATTTTCATCTAAAAGTCTACCCATATACTCTCTCTCTGAAATGAACCTCAAGATTCCTAACCTAGGCTCTGATACCACTCTGTCACGCCCCAAACCCAGCACTTGAGTTGGGCACGAGATACGGCCACAGAGCAAGGCCCTGAGGATCATGTAAGGCCTAAAATTTAACACTTCAAAATTTTAAATAACCAATTAAATACCAAATCAATCCACCGAGTCAAAACTTTAAATCAAACATAAACTTTGTTCAATACAATTTATTCAAATGTTCATTGGTATCAGAAAACTTAAACTAACTAAACTACTAAGGGCTTCTGCTCTTATTTGCTCTCGTCCAAACTGCCCAAACTAAGCATCCTGTGAGTCTGAAAAAAAATAAGAAGAAAATATGAGCTTCTCCAGCTCAGTAAAAATCACTGCACATGTACATCAAACCAGTAAAATTAATATTTCTAAAACCAATGCAATTGAGAAATCTCCTAGGTACATAATAACTGGAATAATGTCACAAATATGCATATGTGTATCATCATACATCATCAGGTGAAATCTTCATTCATTATTGAATTTCATATTAAATGTTGTATCTTCTCATATTTTCGGTCTGTCAATGTTTTATCCTTTTTGACTTTGGACTAACCCAGACCATACCTCAATCTCTTTCCAATCCAATTATTCTTTCATAAAAGCCTTTCAAGGCTGTCCCAGAATGAGCTCCTGACCGGCTGTCCCACGTACGAAAGTCCGTGAGAGGCTGTCCCAGGCATAAGCTCCTGACGGGCTGTCCCAAGCATGAGCTCCTGGCCGGTTGATTCATATGTCGAGGTTAGTCCAAAACAAACTATTTTTTCTTTAATTCTTGATTTTATCGAATTATTTCAAATTACAGAATGATGAAATTGATAAATCATTTCCACACGACTCATACCATCAAATATAAAAATCCTTTCATAACATACTTATATTTTAAAAAAAATATTCATATAAGCCATATCTCAATGTCTCGAGCATAAAAAAAAACTTATCGATTATAATTTCGATATTGCAATTTCAACATATAAGACTAACAAATAAATAACATATATTTAGCGATGATCATGTACAGAATTCTTACCTCGATAAATGAGAATTCAAATTCATAACCTTATAGTCCGAAAATCAAACCCTACTCGTTGTCCCCCTGGTCGTTGGACTATTCTTCTATCAAACAAAATTAAATTAATTTAACCAAATAAATTTTCTATATATATTGAGGTTTATCTGACTCCTACCCATGTCCCCCCTCTTTTTTATTTTATTTTATTTTATATATATGTATGTATATATGTATATATATATTTATATATATATATACATATATATATATATATATATATTTTATTTAGAGAAGAGAGAAGAGGCTTCTTCTTCTTCTCTTCCCCATGTTCGAAAACAGGGCACCCGAGCCCCCATCCGAATGTCTCCCTTCATCCCGACCAAAAGAGCACCTTCGGCCACCTTCCCCGGCAGCGTCTCGACACCGGTGATGCTACCATGTCGGTGGCAGTGCCACCATCCCTGTTGTCGACGGCAGAAAAGGAAAAAAAGATCACACAAACAGGGTATCCCTGTTTGAGCCCGAACCGGCACCTCGCCGGCTTCCAAATACACCGATGACTGGAGAATAAAAAGGAGAAGAGGAATACCTTGCTCCCACGTCCGAAGAAAGCTCCGATGACTCCCCTCTCTTTCGATCAACCACCCACGGTATTTCTTTGAGATAATCTCTCAAATCCCTCGATTTTTTTCGAAATTTTTGTTGTAAAATCCTAAGAGAGGATGGGGGATCTTTATAGTGGAGGTTTCCTACTCTAGCCGGACTCTTTGAGTCCGATTTTGCCGAAAACGGGAAGGAAGAAGACTCCGGCTAGGAGTCTTCCTCCTCCTCTGTATTTTTTTTTTTTGTTGTTGGGCCGTCTGGGCTACAGGCCCAAGTAACTGGGCCGTTACAATCTCTCCTCCTTAAAAAAAATTTCGTCCTCGAAATTTACATACCTGAGTTTTCAAAGAGTTGTGGATACTTGATCTTCATTTCTGTCTCGAGTTCCCATGTAGCCTCTCTCTCGCTGTGATTGCTCCATTGGATGTTCACATAAGGAATAATTTGATGTCGTAACACCTGATCTTTCTTGTCAACAATCCGTACTGGATATTCTTCATAAGTCAGATCCTTCTGAAGATGCAAAGGTTCATAACTCACCACATGACTTGGATCTGGAATATACTTCCTCAACATCGATACATGAAACACATTATGTACACCAGATAAAGCCGGCGGTAATGCTAACCGATATGCAACCTCTCCAATCCTGTCTAAAATTTTAAGAGGGCCAATATACCTTGGACTCAACTTACCACGAACTCCAAATCTCATTACACCTTTAGTGGGAGAAACTCTCAGAAAAATATGATCGCTTACCTGAAATTCTAGCTCCCTTTTTCTGTTATCAGCATAACTCTTTTGCCTGCTTTGAGCCGTACGAAGTCATTCCTGGATCATGTGTACTTTTTTCACTGTCTGCTACACTATTTCTGGTCCCAACAGTTTTTTTTCTCCCACCTCATCCCAACAAATGGGCGATCTACATTTTCTTCCATATAATGCCTCGAAAGGAGCCATCTGAATGCTTGCTTGGTAGCTATTATTATAAGCGAACTCAACCAATGATAAGTGATTATCCCATGCTCCGCCTATGTCCATGACACAAGCCCTTAACATATCCTCTAGGATCTGCATGTTTCGTTCTGATTATCCGTCAGTTTGGGGATGAAAAGCTGTACTGAAATTTAACTTGGTTCCAAGAGCTTTATGAAGACTCTTCCAAAACTGAAAAATAAATCTACTATCTCGATCTGACACAATAGTAACTGGTACTCCATGCAGTCATACTATCTGCTCTATATATAAGCCTGCCAATCTTTCTAAGGAAAGACCAATCCGAAAGGGTAAGAAATATGCTGATTTCGTCAATCGATCAACAATTACCCATACAGCATTATTATTTCGAAACGTTTTAGGTAATCCAGTCACAAAATCCATAGTAATATGCTCCCATTTTCACTGAGGAATAAGAAGAGACTGCAATGGTCCTGCTGGTCTTTGATGTTCAGCTTTTATTTGTTGACATACCAAACATTGGGCTACAAATTGTGCAATATCCCTTTTCATACCAGACCACCAAAAATTTCTTTTCAAATCTTGATACATTTTTGTGCTTCCAGGATGCATAGTGTAAGTCGAACAGTGAGCCTCCTCTAGGATCTCGTTCTTTAATCCTGAAATCTTGGGAACACATAGCCTGTTATCAAATCTCAATGACCCATCCTCATGCATCCAAAATTTTGTTTGTATACCGGATTTCACTGCCTCTATGACCTTTTGTAACTCTGAATCTTCCTTTTGAGCTACTTTAATCTTTTCAATCAAAGTAGGCTGTAGTACAAGATTTGCAAGTTGAATTTGAGAATCATGTAGTCGTATTTCAATTCCTGATTTCTCCAAATCTAGCAATATAGGCTTTTGTGAGGTGATTAGAGCAGCCAATTCACCAAAAAATTTTCTACTTAAAGCATCGGCTACAACATTCGCCTTCTCGGGATGATAATTTATTGTCAAGTCATAGTCCTTCAATAGTTCCAACCACCTTCTTTGTCTCAAATTTAACTCTTTCTGAGTAAAGATATATTTTAAACTTTTATGATCTGTGAAAATCTCGCAATGCTCTCCATATAAGTAAGGCCTCCATATTTTTAAAGCAAAAATCACAGCTGCTAATTCTAGGTCATGAGTAGGATAATTTTGCTCATATAACTTCAATTGTCGAGAGGCATAAGCTATCACCTTTTCTTTTTGCATCAAAACACAACCGAGACCTTTACGAGAAGCATCGCTATAGATAGTGAAACCCTTTGTCCCGGATGGAATGGTTAAGATTGGAGCAGTCATCAATCATCTTTTTAAATCTTGAAAACTTTGCTCGTATTCGTCTGTCCATTCAAACTTTACTTGTTTCTGTGTTAGACGAGATAGAGGCATGGCAATACTAGAGAAACCTTCCACAAACCTTCGATAATAGCCAGCTAATCCCAAAAAGCTGCGTATCTCTGATACGTTAGTAGGTCGGCTCCAGTCAACTACTGCCTCCACTTTCTTTGGGTCAACTGAGATACCCTCCTTGGAGATGACATGCCCAAGAAAAGTAACACTGTTCATCCAAAATTCACATTTTTGTAGCTTTGCATACAGCTTTTTTTCCCTCAGAGTTTGTAATACAATCCTCAAATGTTCTTCATGCTCGAGTGAGCTTTTCGAGTAAATCAAAATGTCATCAATAAATATAACTACAAATCGATCCAAGTATGATGCAAATACTCAATTCATAAGATCCATAAAGACTGTCGGTGCATTGGTCAGACCAAATGCTCCCTATATAAGTAATGCCTCCATATTTTTAAAGCAAAAACTACACCTGCTAATTCTAGGTCATGAGTAGGATAATTTCGCTCATATAACTTCAATTGTCGAGAAGCATAAGCTATCACCTTTTCTTTTTGTATCAAAACATAACCGAGATCTTTACGAGAAGCATCACTATAGATAGTGAAACCCTCTGTCCCAGATGGAATGGTTAAGATTGGAGCAGTCACCAATCATCTTTTTAACTCTTGAAAGCTTTGCTCGCATTCGTCTATCCATTCAAACTTTACTTGTTTCTGTGTTAGACGAGATAAAGGCATGGCAATACTAGAGAAACCTTTCAAAAACCTTCGATAATAGCCAGCTAATCTCAAAAAGCTGCGTATCTCTGATACGTTAGTAGGTCGGCTCCAGTCAACTACTGCCTCTACTTTTCTTGGGTCAACTGAGATACCCTCCTTGGAGATGACATGCCCCAGAAAAGTAACACTGTTCATTCAAAATTCACATTTTTGTAGCTTTGCATACAGCTTCTTTTCCCTCAGAGTTTGTAATACAATTCTCAAATGTTCTTCATGCTCGAGTAAGCTTTTCGAGTAAATCAAAATGTCATCAATAAATATAACTGCAAATCGATCTAAGTATGATGCAAATACTCAATTCATAAGATCCATAAAGACTGTCGGTGCATTGGTCAGACCAAATGGCATGACTAAAAACTCATAATGCCCATATCTAGTCCGAAAAGCTATTTTTGATATGTCTTCAGGCTGTATCTTCAACTGATGGTAGCCAGAACGAAGATCAATTTTTGAGAAGACCTGAGCCCCTTGCAACTGATCAAACAAATCATCGATTCGTGGTAAAGGATATTTGTTTCACACTGTTATCTTGTTTAATTCTCCATAGTCTATGTAAAGCCGAAGGCTACCATCTTTCTTCTTCACAAAAAGTACTGGAGCTCCCCAAGGTGACACACTAGGTCTAATGAATTCTTTGTCCAACAACTCTTGTAATTGCTTTTGTAATTCTTTCAATTCTGCTGGAGCCATTCGATAAGGGGCTTTAGAAACTAAACTCGTACAAGAAATCAAGTCAATAGAAAACTCAATCTCTCGATCCGGAGGTAGTCCAGGCAGGTCATCCGAAAAAATATCAGGAAATTTTTTCACAATAGGGATATCCTCTAACTTGAGTTTCTCATTCTGAGTATCTAGTACAGTGGCTAAAAATCTTTCACATCCTTTTCTAAGAAATTTCTGAGCATGAATAGCTGAGATGAACTTCTGGTGAAAGAAGGGTTTAGTACTCTTAAAACTAAACTCTGACTGATCTGAAATTTGAAACATTATTATCTTTTGGAAGCAGTCAACTGTAGCATGATATGCTGCTAACCAATCCATCCCCAAGATTAGATCAAAGTCCTTCATCTCTAAGACTAATAAGTCTGCTTTCATCTCCCTATCCTCAATACTTAGTACACAATCTTTGCAAATTGAATTAACCAAGATCACCTCTCCACTTGGTGTACAGACACAGAGATTATTTTTTAAAGGTGTAGGAGACATCTCTTTAGTCTTCTTAATAAAACTAGTTGCTATAAAAGAGTGGGTAGCTCCAGTATCAAATAGAGCATAGACATCGTTGGATGCAATTTTAATCATACCTATCAGATATTCATTTATCATTCAGGGCTATATGTGCTTATATATCTAAGCATATAATAATTCATGACATATATATAAAAAAACTTTTAGGAGATCGATTCAGTACCTGTCACCACTGAGTTAGAAGCATTAGCATCCTGTTGTGTAAGTGCATAGACTCATCCTTGGGTCTTTGATTTTTGTTGTCCCGCATCTTGTCTTTGTACATCTTGGGGTGCTCGATTTGCGGGGGTATTCTGATAATTTTGAGGCATCTGCTGTCTCTGTGATTCTCCTCCACTACGGCATACAACTGCTTTGTGGCCATCTCATCCACATTTGTAACATTGTCCCCCAGGCCATGTGCAATCTCGTTTAAGATGGGGTCCTCCACATCTATAACATATAATGCTCCCCTGAGATTGAGTTTTACTTTCAACGGCAGTCTGGCTTGGTTTTGGGATCTTTGGTTTGAAAGCTCTACTACTTTGACCTTGAGAATCAATTGCTCGACCCCTTTTCTTCATACTTTTCTCTCTTGCTGCTTGAGCATCATTGAGTCCTTTTTCTATTATTAAACATTTATTTACGACTTCTTTATAAGTGGGCAGCTCAAAAATAGTCACCAGTTGTTGGATTCTCTCCCTTAACCCATTCTTAAATTTTCTGGCTCGAACATTTTCCTCAGCTATTAATGCAGGGGCATATCTCGACAATTCTTCAAATTTGGCTGCATATTGAGCAACTGTCATGTGGCCCTGCACCAGACGATCGAACTCTCTAAATTTCTGGAGTCGGATACTCTGAAGAAAATACTTCTCATAGAAAATCTTTCTAAATTCTTTCCTTGTAAAAGGTACATCATTTGGCTCTAACTTTTCAATTTCTATCTCCTACCAATCGGCTGCCTCACCTTGTAACATAAACGTGGCAAAAGTGACCTTGTCTTCCGCAGGACATCTCAAAGCATAGAAAACTTTCTCTATTGCTTTTAGCCAGCTTTCAGCTTCCATAGGATCTGAGGTCCCTGAGAATGCCGGTGGTGCATATTTTTTGAAGTCTAATAAATTGATCTGACGTTCATACTGATTTTCAACTCTTTGTTGCTGCTGGGACTGTCGCTCCTGAATATTTGTTGTATGATCTGTTGTTGTTGTCCCTGTTGCACCTCCAATATCCTCCTCATATCTTTCCTTGTAGCCACTTGTTGTTGAACCAATACTTGCATTAACTGAGCTGCAGTAATTTGTTCCTCAGGTTGAATTTTAGGTTCTCCTGGAGTTTCTTCCCTGGGAGTGACCTCTGCAGGCTCAGTAGAATGTTCTTGTTGTGGTGTTTCATCATCCGATAAGGGTGGAGGATTTTCTTGTGGTGTAGCTGGCTTCCAAGCATTAGAGCCATCCGCAAAATGAGTAGGTCTCCGATTTCGCCCACGCTCAGTCCCTCTTGCCATGTCAACCTACACAGTTTCACTTTAGTCAAGAATTTAAGAATAATATTTCACATTAGTCAATTTTCATCTAAAAGTCTACCCATATACTCTCTCTCTGAAATGAACCTCAAGATTCCTAACTTAGGCTCTGATACTACTCTGTCACACCCCAAACCCAGCACCTGAGTTGGGCACGAGACACGGCCACACAACCCTAGAGCAAGGCCCTGAGGATCATGTAAGGCCTAAAATTTAACACTTCAAAATTTTAAATAACCAATTAAATACCAAATCAATCCACCGAGTCAAAACTTTAAATCAAATGTAAACTTTGTTCAATACAATTTATTCAAATGTTCATTGGTATCAGAAAACTTAAACTAACTAAACTACTAAGGGCTTCTGCTCTTATTTGCTCGCGCCCAAACCGCCCAAACTAAGCATCCTGTGAGTCTGAAAAAAAATAAGAAGAAAATATGAGCTTCTCCAGCTCAGTAAGAATCACTGCACATGTACATCAAACCAATAAAATTAATATTTCTAAAACTAATGCAATTGAGAAATCTCCTAGGTATATAATAACTGGAATAATATCACAAATATGCATATGTATCATCATACATCATTAGGTGAAATCTTCATTTATTGTTGAATTTCATATTAAATATTGTATCTTCTCACATTTTCGGTCTGTCAATGTTTTATCCTTTTTGGCTTTGGACTAACCCAGACCATACCTCAATCTCTTTCCAATCCAATTATTCTTTCATAAAAGCCTTTCAAGGCTGTCCCAGGATGAGCTCCTGGCCGGCTGTCCCACGAACGAAAGTCCGTGAGAGGCTGTCCCAGGCATAAGCTCCTGGCGGGCTATCCCAGGCATGAGCTCCTGGCCGGCTGATTCATATGTCAAGGTTAGTCCAAAACAAACCGTTTTTCCTTTAATTCTTGATTTTATCGAATTATTTCAAATTACAGAATGATGAAATTGATAAATCATATCCACACGACTCATACCATCAAACATAAAAATCTTTTCATAACATACTTATATTTTAAAAAAAATATTCATATAAGCCATATCTCAATGTCTCGAGCATAAAAAAAAACTCATCGATTATAATTTCGATATTGTAATTTCAACATATAAGACTTACAAATAAATAACATATATTTAACGATGATCATGTACAGGATTCTTACCTCGATAAATGAGAATTCAAATTCACAACCTTATAGTCCGAAAATCAAACCCTACTCGTTGTCCCCCTGGTCGTTGGATTGTTCTCCTATCAAATAAAATTAAATTAATTTAACCAAATAAATTTTCTATATATATTGAGGTTTATCTGACTCCTACCCATGTCCCCCCTCTTTTTTTTTATTTTGTTTTATATATATGTATGTATATATGTATATATATATTTATATATATATATATACATATATATATATATATATATTTTATTTATTTATTTATTTTATTTAGAGAAGAGAGAAGAGGCTTCTTCTTCTTCTCTTCCCCATGTTCGAAAACAGGGCACCCGAGCCCCCATCCGAACGTCTCCCTTCATCCCGACCAAAAGAGCACCTCCGGCCACCTTCCCCGACAGCATCCCGACGCCGGCGATGCTACCATGTCGGTGGCAGTGCCACCATCCCTGTTGCTAGCGGCAGAAAAAGAAAAAAAGATCACACAAACAGGGTATCCCTGTTTGAGCCCGAACTGGCATCTCGCCGGCTTCCAAATACACCGGTGACCGAAGAATAAAAAGGAGAAGAGGAATACCTTGCTCCCATGTCCGAAGAAAGCTCCGATGACTCCCCTCTCTTCCGATCAACTACCCACGATATTTCTTTGAGATAATCTCCCAAATTCCTCGATTTTCTTTGAAATTTTTATTGTAAAATCCTAAGAGAGGACAGGGATCTTTATAGTGGAGATTTTCTACCCTGGCCGGACTCTTTGAGTCCGATTTTGCCGGAAACGGGAAGGAAGAAGACTCCGGCTAGGAGTCTTCCTCCTCCTCTGTATTTTTTTTTTTTTTTTTTGTTGGGCCATCTGGGCTACAGACCCAAGTAACTGGGCCGTTACAAGAATACATTCTTTTATAATGGTTATAAGATACCGTCACTATAAAATAATTTTTACTAATAGTTCTAATAAATCATCGTAATATTAGATATTTTTTGTAATGTTTATTAAAACTGTTACCAGAAACTATTTATAGTGATATATTTTTCTAAGTGTCACTAAAATTTCATCGCTATAGACTTTATTTGTTATAGTGCATCTTCCACGTCAATATTTAAGGTGGTGAATGGCATTAAGGACAATATCTCAAGATCAAAATAGAGTACAAAGTCATGTTGGTAAAGGTATGACTTACAATGTTGCAAAGCTTGCATAATGGCATAAAACCTTATTTCATAGATAAGAGTAGTTGAGGCATGATGGTCTGTGATATCTCATGTTGCTCAAAGTTATAATGTGATGGTTGGGTTGCCGGTGGTCACGTTGCTCAAAGATACCAATTGGGACGTTGGTCTCTTTAGAGGAAGAAGGGAGAGCATGCATGGTGGCACGTGCATCAGTGGCTCCCCATCTTGCCGTTTGAGCTCGTTGCAGCTTCTTTTCTACGTGCAACACTTTGTGATAAAACATCATTCACATGCCACATGTGTGATCATCTATTTCATGATAAATCGAAACACATAAGCTATTGAGATAATGGGCTACATGAGTTCTTTTTCTTCACGTGGGCATGCTAAAGTAGAGAGTTTGAAAACTCCATATAGTCGGTGATGCTTCTTTCGCCTTGTCTAAGATTCATATAAGATTGATAAAGAAAGCAAGAGTAATCTATCAAAAGAAAGTGGCGACACTACATGCTTCTCCTTCTTTGATCCATCGGTATTTCTAGCTATCTTGCGTTGACCTATCTTGCGTTGGGTCAGCTTACAGCAAAATAGTTGTAGGACAAATTGCAACAGCTAGATTTTTTTTTGAACAAAGATTTTCTATCCTCCTTGCCTTGCTTAGGCTCGAACTATGGACCTGAGGTATGGGATTTAAAGTTCGTATCAACTGAGCTACCACTTGCTTGATTGGCTGCCTTGATCTTGAACTTCACTATAGCAAATCTTGCCTTGTCCTCCTCCCCCTCTCCTCTCCTCAATCCCCTACCTCTTTCTTGAGTCCCTCATCATTTGCTTTTCTCAATGCTATGGTTGGTCCTATCACCTGTAGGAGGCCCATCGCTACCGTTCTTACCTTAGAGTTCACCATGCCACCCTCCACTCTCACTCCTCTCTCTTTTACCTTCCTAGTCCTTAATTAAGATTACATCACTGCCTCCTAATGGGTACCTAGGTGTATGCCCAGACTCTCGTTATTAGCAGCTTCGATGCTAATATTTTCATCTAAAACGTCCTCATCTCCACATATGCCAAGTGTGCTAACCTAGCATCCTCTTGCATGATGTTTAATGAAATGACTATTAGAGATACCTGTCTTTTCTCTCCAACTTTACTCCAAATATAAGAAATTAGCTTCATTGTAAATCAACTTCTGTAACTTAAGTTGCAATGTGACTTGAGTTGTAATGCAACTTCAACAAAACTTGACGGCTCCATGAATGCACGGTCTCATAATTTCAAGGCCACGATTTTCACCTTCTTGTTGTTAGGGATATCCATAACTTTTAGAAATCTCTAGATGGTGATAATTGAGTCAAGGAAATCATCCAGATTAAGACTCCCATGAAACTTAAAAAGCTTGGCTTTGATGCTAAACAACCTTTCATGATCTTGCCAAAACTCTCATCAAGTGAGAGAAGATGAACCAACCCGTGATTCAGAGCATGATGGTGGAAATGGTTCATAAGATGCTTAGAAGAAGCTCTCAATGGCATATCATCGTCCTTATCTGATCCTTCAAGACAATGATCATAGCCAATTATAGGGTTGAGCTCCACCTATAATTGCATTATCTATTCTTCTAACTATTCGAGGTCCACATCTTTTGAATCGATCTCCACTATTGAGACACTAAGTCTAAGAATGCTACGAAGAACCATGATTTAATGTTGATGTAAAACACAAAATAAGCACATTGGACTAATTTTGATGCCAAAATATTGCACATGTTAATCTTTTTCCTCAAGATAAAAGATCTATTTAAGAATAGTAACAAAAGATGGAGCAATAATAAAAAATAGAATTAAAAATTTTATTCAATTGAAGATATTCTTTACAGTAGCTAGGTACATCTGTTTATAGTTGTAGAACTCTTTGGACCTACCCATAAATATTTCCATATATGTTTCTTACAGCTAAAAATATAAAAGAGTTTTAGAAATAAGGAAGAAAAAAAATTCTTTATACTGGGATTTGGTTTGGTGCAAAAGAATAATACCTGTAATACACCTTTTGATTGGATAAAATCCTTAACTCATCTTGATGTTAATATCTTTTATCATATATCTTGATGGGATAAGGTCTCTAACTCCAGTTTTAATACTAGATTCTTTCAGATTTATTTAGATTTTATTAATACTAACCTTATTTAATTAAGGCTTCCGGACTATTTTCTAATCTACCGTAGCTTTCCGGTATCACCTAAGCCCGAACCTAATATCGAACCTCTTTGTTTCTTTGATCAACCCTTGCATATATTGGTTTCAATACATGTTAGCCAAATCTATAACATATACATTAAAACTACAAAAGAACAAAAGAAAAGTTACCCGGATCCCTGACTTATACAAAATAATAAAATCTTAAATCCTTGTAATCATGTACTTTCAACTTTTAAGCTAGATAATTATGTAATAAAATATTTTCAAATATATATATTTTATCAGGTAAAGCATTATTCAATTTATATAGTAATAATATCCACACAAGCAAACAAAATTATAATAACACTATATTGGCTATCATTATTGGCAAGATTTTAAAGCTGTACAGGATAGATATTTCTTTATCATCCTGTTCTGTTCGTATTACAAAATGGGATTGAGAAGTGGGTGGGGCTCCGAAACTTATGTATATTAAAAAGAGAAGATAAATGAAAAAAAAAATGTTAAAGAAGATAAAGGGAGGAAAGAAAGAAAATTAAAAAAAAAATGAAAGAAAAAGTAAATAAAACAAAAGAAGGAAGGGAGAGAAATGGAAAGGTTGTTTGGCTGGTCAAAAGACAGCGGAACCGTCTGCAGAACCGGACACGGTTTCCTAGAAGATTTAACACCTCGATTGCCATGTAATTTTTATCACTAAAATCCAACAAACAGACACCAGCCAGATTAACCACTCCATTCCACCACCGCTCTCCCTCCCATTGCTTTCCTCTATCTTATTATTTACCGTCACCGCCTCTTCAAGTCTTCCTGCCCTTCTTCCTCCAATTTTTTTTTTTTTTTCCTCCTCTCCTTTTCTTCCTCCCAAACTCTCTATATGCGGCCATGGAGAACGTCAAGGCCGAGCAAGGCCTGGTGGTGAGCTTCGGCGAGATGCTCATCGACTTCGTGCCGACGGTCGCCGGCGTGTCTCTGGCCGAGGCCCCCGGCTTCCTGAAGGCCCCCGGCGGCGCCCCGGCCACGTCGCCATCGCCGTCACCCGGCTCGGCGGCCGCTCCGCCTTCGTCGGCAAGCTCGGCGACGACCCGTTCGGCCGCATGCTGGTAGCGATCCTCCGCGACAACGGCGTCGTCGACGCCGGCATCACCCTCGACTCCCGCGGCGCGCACCGCGCTCGCCCTTCGTCACCCCCGCGAAGACGGCGAACGCGAGTTCATGTTCTACCGCAACCCGAGTGCCGACATGCTTCTCACCGAGTCGGAGCTCAATCTTGATCTCATCAGAAGCGTGAGCAACTCCCCATCCTTTCCTCTCTCTTCTTTTTGGAATTTTAAAAAGACTCTTTTCTTTTTTAAATAATTTTCTGAAGTATCCTTTGTTTTTTTTTTTTCTTTTTAAAGGTAATCAAGTCTCTTTGGCTTTTAAAGTTTCATATTAATTGTTAATGGTTTTGTTTTTTGTTGAATCCGAATGCGATTTTGATTTCTTTGGCTTTTTTTTTTTTTTTTTGTGGGGGGGGGTGATTTAATGGATTCTTGTGCTTTAGCTTTTCCAAACAGAATACATGAATCACCTCAAACATGAAATATTTTAATAAAGCCAATCTCTTATTTCAGCTGCTACTTGTATATTACATTGGTTTTCTGTGCTATCTCTCAACCACCTCAACATTTCATAATTACCAGATGTCCAATCTGAATTGTAACTTTATGTATTTGTTTTTGTGATTAATAATTTTGTTGAGTTTTATGAAAAACTGGATATGTGTGCTTATGTCATTGAATCTTATATGGATGAATCCTCAGGCTACAATTTTCCACTTGGATCAGTAAGCTTGATTGCAAGCCCTGCAGATCTGCGCATCTGAAGGCAATGGAGGTGGCGAAGGAAGCCGGTGCACTACTCTCCTACGACGTGAATCTCCGGTGCTGCTGTGGCCATCGCCGGCGGAGGCCCGAGAGCAGATCATGAGCATATGGGACAGGCTGACATCATTAAGGTCAGCGATGCCGAGCTGGAATTCCTTACCGGGGAGGCGGCGCCGGTCGAAGATGAGATAGCCATGAAGCTCTGGCATCCAAGTTTGAAGCTTCTCTTGGTCACCATTGGAGAAAAGGGATGCAATACTACGCAAAGTGTAATTCAGATCAATGCATATATGAGCAATTCACATGAGTTGGATTGTTATGGGTTCTTCAGCTGGAGGTCATATGATGATGATGAGATTTATTGTCTCTTGAATTGTAGGATTTCCATGAGTCGTCGAATCCTTTGCTGTCCAACAGGTGATACAACAGGAGCAGGTGATGCATTCATGGGTTCATTGCTGCGCAAGATCGTTGAGGACAAATCAGCTTTGCAAGTGAGTAGTAACATGGCAGGCATCATTTTCATTGTACCAAGAATAACCTGAAATGTCTCAAGGTGCCAGACTTATTGGAGGTATTCTTGTTTGCAGGATGAGAAGAAATTGAGAAGTACTGAGATTTTCCAATGCATGTGGGCAATCACCACTACAAGAAGGAGCAATCCCTTCTTTGCCAAATGAATCAGAGGTCATGCAATTACTGAAAGAGTGTGAGGCATATCAAGATTACTACTGGTCTCATGTGTCCCTCTATACAAATGTGCTTAATTTGATTTGCAAATGCGTGCAAGAAGAAATGCTTCAACTTATTATGGCCCTTTTCCCTTTTCTCAAGGCACTGTAATCCCCCCCCCCCCTCAAATGCAAGCCACTGTAATTTGATTTGCACTTGTGAGAAATAGTGCTTCGATCCATGGCTTTTGTAACCTCTCTTAATAGCATTACAAGGAAGGTGATATCGCTGTGAGAGCAAGCATATAAATTGTTGGGTGGAAAGAAGTATGTATGCCATGCAATGAAAATAGCTGTACATATTTTTGCATACAAAGCAAAATGGGTCTCCTTTTAGATTAATTTTACCCATGAAGGGCACAACCAAGCTTCTTTCTATTCTATTACAGAAGGCAGGTCCTATAAAGTTTAGCGCGTCTTGAAGGCACACCAAGATACTTGATGGGAAAAAAATACCAACTTTATGAACACAGCAGAGAGACACTAAGATTCAAATGATCACCATCCATTAGAATGATAGAAGACCTGACAATTCTTCAAAAGAAAAAAAGCAACATTATTAATGTGCTCAAGATTATCTCCATCAGCATGGACTAG